>NW_017728943.1:15248708-15296630 GCF_001723895.1 Crocodylus porosus | reverse complement strand
CAGGGGGCTGGACTCGATGATCTCCCGAGGTCCCTTCCAGCCCTAATGTCTATGAAATCTATGAAATCTATTTGCAAGGTTAGTTTAATACATCATTCTGCCTTGTGACCAGCAGCTTTGCTGAGATACCACTTAAAAGCCTTGTTCCAGCTGCAGATCCAATGCTCCCCAAAAATCCACGTTATTGTCACCCTAACACTGTGGTGTTTTAGTTACAGCAGCTCCCTGGGAATTGTTCCAATTAAAATACCCCCCACACATGAGTGACCCCCCCACACGTGTGACACCCTTTACCTCGCACCTTCCTCTCCTAGTTTCAGTTGCTCCATTGTTTCTTATGTCTAGTTCCTGACAGCACAGTTTTTCCACCTAAAACAACTCCTTTGAACCAACAGCACATCTCTCCCTCATTCCATCCCACCTCCACACTGAGGATAGTGACATATAAGACAGGACAAATTGAGTCACAGGCATTACTCATGCATACACTGCAATAAGTTTCCACATCCTTCCATTCACAAATTGTTTTTTCTTTGCCCAATTGTATAAAGAAGAGTTGCTCTCAGTGTAGGTAAGGGAGGACGGGGGGACTGCAAGAAAATAAGAATATTCCTTATGCACTACACCTCACTCTCACAGAATGCTTCAGGTCACCCCCTCAGAGATGGAAAACAACATCAGGTAGCACAGGAAGCCGCCAACCCCCATGCCCAAACAACAACTAGGACATGCGTCACCACCTCTCTCCATTCTGCTTCCCTGCTCCCAATGCAATGTGCCCCTCCCAGCTGAAATGCATTCAGTAAGACATCAACAACTAGCAAATCCATCCACAGAATCACAGAAAAGAAAGAAAAGCTAAGATCTACCATATGGTTTAAATGCACAGAAACTTTCAGCCAGGTCTATTTCTACCTTTGTCCATCCCCAGAGCATATCCTTTATTAGAGGGGTGAGGCTAGAGAAGGCACTTTGTTTATATGGGTATGGCCATGTGAGTACAGTGGAGTTGGGAGAGCCATAAGGAGAAGACAAGCTGCTGTGTGGGCAGGTGAGACCGTGGTGTTATCAGGAGTGCTGAAAACTGGCAGAGTACAGCCCAGTGAGGCTGCTAAGCAATGAACTGGTAGTACTAAGATAGGAGAATCAAGAGTGTCACAACAGGAGAGGGGAAAGGCTGGGCAAGAGCAGCACACTGCAGACAGGCTTTGCTTTACTCAGAGCATTGCACAGCCTGAACTCTAGTGAGGGTCAGTTTGCATGGAGCTGAGCAAGCATGTTCCAGCCAGCCTGGAGTCCCCCTTTTTGGACAGGGTCAGTATTTTCTGACCTCCTTCCCCTCACTTCCATCCTCAACAATCAGGCAGCGCTCCCTAGTAAATACACAACTGAAGAGCAGCTGCTCCACCTCTGCTTCTCTTCACCAAGGCTTTGTGGCTGGTTGACCCCAGGGACAGATCTGTGGAAAAACAGGGATGGGACTAGAGTCTTTCCCTCCATCCCTCAGTTTGTCTTACTGGCCCTCTCCCCACTCAAGTTTGCAGAGAGCAAAGGGGCGTTTGGTCATAGCCCATGAGAACAGGGAGAAAAGGGAGGGATGGCTTTTCCCTGTCATCTCCCAGTCACACAGCAGTAGCGGGCACAGGCTGCTCTGTGATGGAAAGGCCTGGAGTAAGAAATCGATACCAGGGGAAAGGGGTTGGTGGCTGGTTTGGCTTGCATGTACCATGATCAATATTTACTGGAGCAATAACGTAGTTAAGAAAGTGCAGCCCTGGCATGATGGAGGAGCTGGGGAAAGGAAAATGGCATTTAAAGTCTTTGGAGGGAGATGACAGCCAGTTAACGACTACTTAGGGACTGTCAGATTTCTTTCTTCATTTATTCTGACTGATTGTGGCACAGTGGTTAAAAGAAAACCATAAAGCAGGAAAACTGGGGCCTTGATCTAGGAGGTACATGGGTTTGGATTTTATGGTGGGGACTGCAGTCTCCAAACTCCTCAGTTATTGACCTGGCTTTGAAAAGGGGGAGTTAGAGTTGAGGACTGGGACTCAGGGTGTCTTTGTTCTATTTCTAGCGTGGGTCCCAACTGTGACACCTTGGACACCCACTGCCCCTCCGTCCATTGTTTTCTCCATGTGCAAACAGGAGGGAGCAGCACTTCTCTCGGTTGCACGAAGGAAGGTCCTGAAGGAAAGTGCACATTGACAAAGCATTCTGCTTTTCTTGGGTGTAGCACCAAGCATGATTAAACATGGCAAAAGCAGAGACAGGCACAAATAAGAACCTCAGGGTCAACCCCACCTGGACTCTGTGGAACTGTGAATCCAGCCTCAAGTCCACCCCGGGTACTGTCCCCTTCCTTCCTGCCATGGAGCTCACTGCATGAGATCCTTCCTGGTTCATCTGCTGGGAACTCTGTGATTATGCTTTTCTCCCTTTCCCCTTAATCCTCTCTCATCCATTGCCCCATCCCTTCCCCACTTCTGCAGCTGGCACTCCTGGTTCCAGGCTGCTAAATGAAGGGTCTAGAGAACTTGGTGCCGGTCTAACAGATTGTCCTGATGCTGCTGCCTTCTGGGCTTACAACAGAGTAGAACTACCTCAGATCTTATATCCTTGGAGGTGGATGTGGTATACATGTTAGGCTGTTTTATTCCATGTTACAGCAAGAATAGTTTTGGGAGAAGAGGAGTCAAGACACATACCAGCAGGTAGAAGAAGAAGTAGGAAAGAAAGATCACAGGGGGGTAGAGCCTGGGTGAGAGAGGTGACAGGGACAACAGGTGGAGCTCTCAAGCCAGATCCCCTATGCTCCCCAGCACTCTCTCTCTGCATTGGAAGTCAGATGGAAGCACAGAGGGAAAGAGCTGCTTCAGAGTACAGTAAAAAGAGGTGGTATGTAATCCCCAGCTTCCTGAGCACCCCAGCACCTTTCATCCCCATGTAGCTATATAGCTACTGTGCAAGTGAAGCCAAATCACTTGAGCAGAGCAGCTCTCTTCCCTGGCTGGGAACTGTGGCCACTTTGAGCCAGGTCTAGGGCTAGAGGGTAGCAAAGCTGCATACAGCTCTGACACTTCCCAGCCACAGAGATGCCTCTGCCACACAGTTTCCATCCCCATTCAAAAACTAGGTCAGTTCAGCTGTGGGGGGATGGAAGCATGTGTTGCCTAACCCCAGGCCCCCAGGCCCCTGGACAGAGGAGCCATGTGAAGCACTTCACTACCTCAGGTCAGCGACTCAGGGGACACCATCCAAAACAGCACTTCACCTTGGCTCCTTCCGCTCCTCATCCTAGGACCTCCTCACTCTTTATCCTTTTCCATTTTTTCTTCCTTCTTATGTTCCATTCCCTTCAATTGCACTTGTTTCCTTCTACCTCCCTTCCCGACATGCCCGCTCTTTTTGATGCTCCCACTGGAAGCATGTGGCTGTCTGGCAATTGCTGTGATAGCGATGAGCTGTACTGTGTTGGGGAAAGGCTGTTCCACTGTCTGGCTGAGCCATGGCTGGAGCCTGAAGGGGCAAAACGCCCATCACTGGCAGCTGTGTCAAATGGCTTGGGACATGGCACTGGGATTCAGGAAGTTCTAATTTTGCTCCTTACTCCAGGCAAATCAGTTCATTGCTCCTTGCCTTGATTTCCCCATCTGAAGAAAGTGGGGCTCCCTTATTCCAGGCTCAGCATGGGGGGGATGTGAGGATTCATCTCTGGGGAGTGCTCTGGCACAGGGTGCTCAAGACGAGTTTCATATCCTATATCTCAGAACAAGTTGGAAATCCCAGGCTTGGCTCCCCAAGTGCTTGTGACCCCTGTGAGGTGTCTTCGCAGCATGAAAAAACCTGTTCTCATGAGATGAGGGTGGATATTGGCTGACCTGTCCCCCCTGCCCCTTCTTTTCATGCTGTTTTCAGCCATTCCCAGCAAAATGAACCTGCCACCAAATCTGCCTGGGAGCAGAAAAATTATTTGCCTTGCACCAGAAAGTCTGATCTGATCGGATGGACAGGAACAGCACTAGAGTGACTTTTGGCCTTCTTGCAGCTAGTGTAAATGGATACAAGAAGAGAGGAAGGCTCAAATGCCTAGGAGAATGCAAAGAGAGAGGGAAGGGCGGAGAGAGATGGGTTGCATGACAGCAGGTGGATTGAAGAAAGGAAGGATGCATTCACCTGCAGTACCCAAAACTACTGGGAAGCAGACAAAATGTGATCTGTTATGCAAGTGCATGACACCCTGGTGACAGCATGGCTTTACTTCTCTCTGCTCTGTGTTCTGGCTCTCACTGGTTTAGTCTCAGCATTCAGTCTGATTTCTGCACTGCGACTGTTCCCACTCCCAAAGGACTGGCATAGATGCAAGAAAAGTTTAAATGAATGGCTGACTTTGTCAAACACTGATAAACATCCCTGCTATTAAACAGCACAGTGCCTTGGTAGAGCCACTCTCTGCCAGACTGAGGACCCTGACCTCACCCCATTCCTCTATAAACTTATCTTTGTTACAAACTGCATGTTTATAGAGGAATGGGATGAGGTCGGGCTTCTTCTAACTGACCATATGTTGCTTTCTTCTGGAAGCTCAAGCCCAGACTTCTTCAAGAATATCTCCACACCTAACGCCCCCAGCTGGCTGCCCCCCCCAGGCATGCCTCCATGGCAAACGGCTTTCCCCTGGGCTGAGGATGCCAATAAGAGAGTGAGTAAGCAAAGATACTTGTGCATTCCCAGGGGGCAGACGGAACCGCCATGCTGAAGACAGGAGAAGGAGGGGGGAACTTATATCCAAGTCAATTAGGATTAATGCAATGTGGGAAAGTATTAGTTCTGGAGCTGTAGGTTTCTCCATTAAAGATGGGAGGCAGATTGGGGAGGGGGAGAGAGAGCAGCTAGCTCACCCAGTCAGGCAAGGCGAAAGTCTTGGCTCCCCATCCTTCTTCTCCTCCTCCTCCTTCTCATTCTCCGTTTTTTTGGGAAGTGATGAGGTGTGGATCGGAGACATTACACCCCAGAGATTATCTGTGGCTCTCAGTCCCCGTTAAGGCAGCTGCTGTCTTGTTCTCTTCTCTGTCTCCTTCGCTTTGTGCAGTTACGTATTATGGCAGTTTGGCCCAGTCCTAACAGCAGTGCCAAGGCATTCTCCAAGTTGAATCATCAGTCCTAAACCCTCCAGTGGCTCTGTTGTCCACATCACTGGGAGGAGGAGAAGCTGCTTTTTAACACTGGCATTGACTACATCTTGTTCCTCTGAGGCAAAAAATGAGCCATGGGGTAGGAATGCATTTAATATGGTGTGCCTTAGACAATAAATGAACAGGGAGTATGCATGTGTGAGTGCGGGGGATAGGGAGTCACGATGGCAAGGCTGCACTAGATCTCCTACTCTTGGCAAACATGGCTGTTTCCAGGAAGACCAAAGTGTGAGCAAACTAAAAGGTGAGGAAGAAAATTCAAAAGCATGGGGTTGCTCCAGTCACACCACACTTCCTCCATTTGTCTAACCCATTTAGATTACAAGCTCCCCAGAGGCTCTATGTGCGCAGTCATGAACCTGACCTTGGCTATTGGCCTTTAGGTACTACCATTACCCACACAGTGGCAGCTTCTAAGCTTTGCATAGAGCTTTAAGGAGGAAGGACCCAAGGGAGGGTTACACTGCTGCAGCAACAGGTCAGCAGGCAAAATCTGTAGGCCATCACTGTGCAACATTTTCTCCTGCCTGGGAATCCAAGGGCTTTGCCTTTCCTAAGCATTCAAGACAGTGGATGCGTTCTCCCTCTTCCGCGTTCTCAACACAGGCGTGCACATGCATACACACGTGTGCTGGGACGCTCCAGAATCCACAAATTACACACCATTAGTTATGACATATCATCCTTCCATGGAACCTACACGGGAAACCCTCAAACAGTTGCAACCCATACTAGAAGACCACTCAATTATTAAAGAGATCTTTTCAGAACCACCCATCCTAGCCTTTAAACAAACACCAAACCTCACTAACCTCATCACCAAAAGCAAACTCTCTCTGACACAAACCACACCTAATGGATCCAGACCATGCTGCGACAAGACATGTAAAACTTGCTAACACATTTCCGCCACCCCCACAATAACTACACCCCACAAGAGAACCGCCAGCATTCCTGCACCTTACAGGTGCACCTACAGAAATGTAATATATCTCATTGAGTGCACTACATGCACTGATGGAAAATATGTAGGAGAAACCAAACAACAACTGTACACCAAAATAAACGCACAATGAAAATCCATCAAAGACAAAAATATCCAATTACTTGTGGGTGCACACTTCTCAGTTCTAATACTCAAAGGGAACTTTCAAAACACCTTCCACAGATGAGCTTACGAACTTTGCTTCATAAATCTATGGCAGAGGTTGTCAACCAGGGGCATGTGTACCCTGGGAGTACTTGAGAAGGCCCTATGGGGTACGCGTGGGTGGTGGCTGCCATGTAGGCGCCACACACCCAGTCAGACATGGAGGGCAGGGGAAGCCGGTGCACAGCTGCTGCCGCTCCACATCTGGCCGCGCACCTGCTCACCCCCCCGCCGTGCTCGGTGGCCAGCCACATGCCACTGCCCCCCACAGCCCCATTTAGCAGCCAGGGGTACACTGCTCCATGTTGGGCTGCCAGGGGATACAATGGTTCAAAAAGGTTGAAAACCCCTGATCAACTGGATACAAAAAATCACGGACTCAATATAGACACTGGATTTTATGACACATTACAACCTGACTGACACCTGACTCACCAGGTACCTGCCTGACCTTACCATTTACACTTATCTTTCTCCCACTTCCTCCCCTCCCCTCCTCTTCCACCTTTGTCTTCTTAATTTCCAGCTATTTGCTTTTTCCACAGACTACCTCTTTTCTACCTTGGAGAACTCAACTGCAGTACAGTCTCCCTTACTTACCTTTGGCATTATTTCCCCCTTGTTCCGCCCCCACTTCCCTAGCCGTTGTTTTCCTAATGTCCACCTATTCACATTCTCACTGACATCCTTTAGCTTCTCTCATTCCTTGGAGTCTCAGTACAGCAGAGACATCCTATGCCTGAAGAAGGGTGATAGTGCTTGAAAGCTTGCAAAGAACTTTCTTCCAACTACTCAGTTGGTCACATCTACCCAAAGAAGGTTGCCTGCCTATGTACTTAGACCAACCACAAACCCCAAAATCCATTCTAGCACCTTGAGGCTCAGTCATAGCAATAAAGGACTAAAAGTAAGTTCCTGGGCCTTCGTACCTAGCCTCCTAGCAACCTATTAACCCAAAGAATCCCGCAAATCACTACTACTCACTCTCACATGAAATGAACTACAAGGCACAAAATCAAAACCAGGAACAATCTACAGTATCCAACAGATGAAAGTGGGGGAGCAGAGGGGTGGTGAGAGTGTGAACAATGCGCCATCACTATAAGAACAGTGAAGAAGAATATGAACACAGAATACTACGAATAAGACTGTGCTACATGCTACTGTTGTGGAAGTGTCACAGCACCACAGGCCAGCATGGAATAGCCACAATACAGCTCTTACCCTGTCAAGGAGAGGGACCCGTCCATTCAATTTGTCTGTAAAACACCAAGCAAGCTTGTTCCCTTGTTTATAAAATGCCGCAAATGAAAAGTGGGATTACGTCACTAAGAAGCATAAATAACCCCTCCCCAACAGATAGCTATAGCATGTGTGTGTGTACACATGTGTAACAGCAGAAATAGCAAGAACATAATTATAAATCCACCAGAATTTTGCATTTTGACAACATGTTGATGAAAAGAAGGGCACAAAGAATTCAAGCTCCCATTGGAAAGCAAGGGAAAGCAGAACAGATTGCAGGCTTCTTCATTATACAAAGCAGCCAGTTCATTAAGGGCATCTATGTCAACTGCTGAAGCAGCCTATTAAAAAGCAAAACCTTACACAGAACTCATCTCATACAGCTTTTGAAAAGCTCCCATATTTGAATGTGCCTATTTAATTTTAAATATGTTAGTTGTCCCTGAGAAGCCAGTAAGCACTCTTCAAACATGTGAAGCTAAGCAGAAGCCTAAGCCCCTGAAGAAAAAAAAGGTGTCTTGGACCTATTACTCCTTCGGCACATCTACACAAGCAACGGAATATGCAGTTGTTACTGTGCAGTCATTTAGTACTTGCATAAGGAAGTAATAAATGACTGTGCAGTAACCGGCGTTACTGTGCTGTCTTGTTGCTTCGTGGTTTTTTTTCCTGATACTACTGCATAGTCGCTCATTACTACTGTGCAGTATCATTGCTGCATGGTTAGTGCCCGGCAATGCTACTACGCAGTAACAACAAGGATAGCTAAGGTCTTGGCCCAGACTACTTATCCTGGAGAAACTTAATGGCCCAAGTCTGCAATCACACAATAGCCAGGAGCAACACTTATCACTATGGGTAGTACCACAGGACTCATTGTTGCCAACTCATGATTTTTGGTGTTGTTCTTAAAATCTGCGCTTCGGAAATGTGAAAAACTTAGCTTTTTTCTTTTATATACATTATAAAAGAAACTATTCTATTCTATTCTAGTGTGCGTGTGTGTAGAAAGAGGTAAATTTTTCACATTCCCGAAGTGTAGACTTTAAGAACAACGCCAAAAATCATGAACGTTGGTAATACTGTAGACTAGGACTGCTCGTCAGAGCAATGCCCAAAAGCACCTGTTTGTAGGCTAGGGCCCTAAAATAAGGCAAGACCACTGGGTGGCAGAGTCAATAAGGGATGTGCACAAGGGTCAAACAAATGCAGTTCTGTGGTCAACTGTGAGAGTCTGACTCTGCTAGTACAGAAATTTGGGACACAGAAGTGCTGGGTATAGCTTCATTATCCATAGCTGTGAAGTGCGTGCCATAAACCATCCCACCACACCACAAGTGTCAGGACAGAAGAAGTGCTGGAGATTTACACAGCCCTGTAAGTTTCTAAAATCAAATAGTTTAGTAGTAAATAAAATTATTCTAAATTATACCTCTGTAAGGCCAAACTTTGTGGTCCTTAATAGAAAAAACTCCCAACTGGCTTCTGTGAATCTGGATTGTAATTTTTAACCAGACAGCATGTTTTTACCAGACACCATCTATTTTCAAGCTATTATTTGAGTACTTGTTGATGCAACTAAAATAATGTGAGTTTTCCTTTAAGGAAAATGACACATTGAGCATGTTTGGTCTGTTTTTGTTATTACTTTAAATGCATTTCCATTTGATTTTGTTATTCAATATATTCTTCCTGTGCCAGTTACTCTTGGGAGACAGGTACAATGTCCACATACATTCGTACTTAAACGTTTGACAACTAGCATTGGAATGGTTGAAATATCCATTTCAAAACCTGCCTTAGCGCAATCAATCAAATCCTCCGCTGTGATCCAGGGAAAAATAAACAAGGCTATCTGACTGCAGCTCTTGGCTGGGAGGGGAGAGCAGGGTTCGGGGGGAGGGAAGGGGGAAAGGCCGGGAAGGAAAGATTATTTCAACGGCTCGAAGAGCTTAAAGAGTCTTAGAGGGGATTAAAGCATAAAACAATATATTAAAATTGCGAGGGAGCAAAACCAGCAACTCAACCATCTTGGCAGCCATAAGAACACGTCAACCATGTAACATTCAACTCTTAAGCCTAGCACATCTGGCGAGAGAAGGAGAAGTCTGCTCTGTTATTTCCACGCGATGAGGTAAATTCTGGACATTCTAGAGCATTTGAAACCATCAGCCCCTCACACGGTACATGTGAATAAGTGGCCAAAACAGCACTATTGCTTGCTTGTGCTCTGCCCAAGAACAACTTCCTCCCTCTCTTTTCTACAGTCCCCAAAGAAGAGTAGAAAGAGTCTGTTGTCTGGAATGGGAATTACACATGCAGTTGTTTTAAGTGCTTGGCTATTCTCTTGGCTATTCATGGTAATACCTCTCAGTGAGGCAATCTCTTTGAGATTTTCAGATGACTTGGGATGGGCTAGGATGAGTGTAGGCAAGCCATCACCGTGCTGACACCAGTGGTCTTTTGCAGTGCATTTCTTTGAATGTTCCTATTCTTCTGGCTAGTTAGAAACAGACCCCCAAATCCTACCAAGAGGTCTCAGTTAAAAGCTGTGCTCAGGAACACAGAGACACCTGAGAAGATTACATGTCATCTGAGTGTAAAAGAAGTATCTGAAAAACTCCATGCCCACCTCAGATTCAGGTAATAAAAAACAGTGAAAGTAAAGCTTGGCAAAAATCTCTAACCCCTAGGTTTTAACTGTCTTTCCATGACAACAATTCCATGTGTGGGCCTTAACTTTAGACACGAAAAACATCATCCTGTTGAAAGGGTGCAAGAAAATGGCAAACTGGAGTTGACCTGGGCCTCCACATGCTTGGGATGCTGTTTACATTTCTATTGAATAGAGGCTGCAGGCCTGTGCTCTGCCCCCCACCCCCTAAAGCTTTCAGTTCAAGGAAGTCCATACCCCTTGAGGTGGTAAAGAAAATCCAAAGCAGCTGCATTTGATGCACTGCTGTCTCACCCTGTTGCAGACAGACTGAAGCAATAGCTTTAAGAGCTATTTTCTCTACCCGTAGCCCTACTTGACTTCCTGTCTTCTGCATTTTCTCCCCTTTCCACTTTAATCTCCAAGGCTCGGGACAGAAGTTACACATAAACTGATTTAAGAGATCCGAAACTGGTTTAAACCTGTAAAAGAACAAAAGCTCAGTGCATATAAACCAGTTTCAAAATGGCTGAAACTGGTTTAAAATAAACCAGGCTGAATGTAGTATCAGACTTAACTGATTTGGGTCAAACCGGTTTATGAAACTTCTGTCCCAGACTCCTTCCTAGTTCAAGTTAAATCACAGTCCCCCAGCATCCCAGCATGCTTTGCAGCCCTGGGCTGTGCTGTGCTGTCTGCTCCAGAGAGCAGGGCTGACCCCACCCCACTTCTCCCTATTCGGAGCAGTGAGGACTGGCTGACAAGGGGGTTGGAGCAAGCCCAGCTGGGGACCCAGCCCAGTATTCAGGGGGGCGGAGGAAGGGGTTTGCTCCCCTGGCAAATTCCAGCTGGAGTCTGGGGCCAGGAAAAGGAGTTAAACACCCCTTCTCCCACTCAAATTTACTGCTGGCTGAGACTGTGGACTACAAATCCCAGAGGCACCTGGAAGTAGGAAGAGGAAGTGATGAGCAACCCTGCTGAGTCCTGCTTTTGTAATTGTGGACTGCTAATCCCGGAGACCTCAGGGGCAGCAGGAAGAGGAAGTGTACACACAGCCAGAGAGCTGTGCTCTAGAATGGTCTGAGCCACTGCAGGCATGTGGCTGCATTTACTGAATCTAAGATAAATGTCTGCTCACTTCTGTTTCAATTTAATCTGTGCAGTTTAAACTAACCTGCAAAGACTGAACTGATTCACCCACAGACTTTTTGACGGTCTGTGCTTAGCCCAAGCCTGTTGGCTGTGCTGTTTACAGCTGTCATATGAAGTCCTTCTCCCACAGTTCTCCCCTAGACTTTCCTTTCCTATCCAATCTACTTCTTGAGTTCTACTGAACTTACTTTTCCCAAACCACGGACATCTGCAAGAAATTGCCATGGAGGGAAAAAAGCGACACCGAGCCAAGCTGGAGCTGGGTGTTCAGCAGGCAGAACACATGCTGACCTGGATCCCCTTCAAGGTAGATAGGACCATGTGGTTCTTCCAAGAGAGATCAGAAAGCACACCAGAGCCACCCAACCCCTCACTAAGTGTTGCTACTGAAATATTACAACATAATTCTGCTGGTGAGTAAAATACATTTCAGTGACATTTAAGAATCAGGCTGGAAATAGTCACATTTTGCTGTATGTTTATTTCCTGCAAAACAAAAACTAAGTGATGTTGTACCCTTCCTAAATGCATTTTCTACACTGAAAAATTAGAGCAACCACAGGAGATGATAAACACAAGGAAAGTATTAATGTTTTCAGTTCCATCTTTTCCTGCCTACTCCCTCACCCCCATCGACCCAATCTCGCTATAACCCCCTGCTCTTGGACTCTCCCTTTTTCTTTCCAAGTGAGCTGATTGTTAGATTTTTGCCCTGGCATTGAGTCATTCTGAGTGCTCGCTTAAGGGGATATATTAATGAAATTTCAATCATGCTCTCTCCATGCCCTACAGCCCCCATTCATTTGTATAGAGAGTGGGTTTACATCGGAGACAGGAGTCTGTCAATATCATTAAAGTGGCTGTTATTTCCCGTACCAATGCCAGAAGATATCAAAGGAGGGGAGGAGAGCAAGGAGGAAAGATATTGTTTTATGATTAAAGTACAAATCTCTTTTCTGTGTATATGTATTCTTTTGCCATTTTTTTCACTCCCAGCATAGCAGATGCCTGGGAGTCAGAACTGAGTTTGGCTCCCCACTTGTGATATAAAGGGAAAAGTGAAATAGAAGAGAATCCTCACCTTATACCAGGGATCCTACAGTGGAGTCAAATGTACTCTATCTCCTACCTTCTTGATGAGGAAGGCTTCTTCAAGCCTTGAAAGGACTCCTGTTGAAAACCTTTGCCTGACAGCTCCAGCTCCCTTTGGGGACGATGAATTCCCCTCCAGGTACATGGCCTCCCTAATTTTCTTCCCCTGAAAACTGTTTTTTCCAAGGAAAGTGCT
Organism: Crocodylus porosus; assembly: GCF_001723895.1. Taxonomy (NCBI): domain Eukaryota; kingdom Metazoa; phylum Chordata; order Crocodylia; family Crocodylidae; genus Crocodylus; species Crocodylus porosus. The sequence goes on along the minus strand of NW_017728943.1, from coordinate 15,283,944 downwards.
CCCTTCTTTCCTGATGTGCAGACATGGGGGGAATGAGGTAGGACTGGGTATTAAAACAGCAGAGTTCTCTTTCTGACCTTCTGTGAAATCTTAGGTTAATACTTTATTATCTTGTGACTCACTTTTCTGATTTGTAAAATGGCGATAATGGTACTGCCCTTCCATTGGAAAGGTTCACATTAAGCCCAAGGGATGTCGTGGGTGAACCCCTGGTGCTGTTCTCCCCAGACGAAGCATTGAGTAGGTGCCTAAAGCTTACGCAAAGTGAGAAACCTTTCCCCTTTGCTCTGTTGATTGGAACTTGGCCCTCATATTTGCAAGGGGCTTTGTCAGTGTTCTGTGTGGGGAAATCTTCACCTCAACCCAATCCATAAAAATGGTCTGAAGACCTTGTGTAAATAATGTTCCTTGTGAGATTCCTCAAGCACTCTCTAGTAGTCATGAAGTGCAGAGTACAGGCTTTCCAGCATTCGTACTTTAGTTTCCCAGAGAGAATAACAGAGATACAACAACGAATAATAATAACAACAACAGTATGTAACAACACTTAGCTCTTTTCATCTCCAAAGCACTCAACAAGCTTTATTAAATTAAGCTTCATCACACCCGTGGGAGGTAGGTGCAATAAAAATCATTGAGAGGTGGGTGAATAATGCATGGAAAACTCTCCACAAGTACTCATTTGACTACATGAATTAATTCACTTTGGCTGCACCTTTTTGAGGTCACTTTCCACCAAGATTCAAATCTTTTCCTGGCCCAAAGGTCCATCAGAAATTAAGTGCAATACTGTGATCAGGAGTATTTGTTCCTACCCATGCATGTGGGCTCCTTTGGTCAGGAAAAAAATGATGCCATGATGGGGCAGGTTGCAGTCTAAGGTAAATCAGCATATTTTCACTCAGGAAGGAAGCCAATTTACACCAAATAAGAACCTGGCCCCATGGTTCTGATTTTATCAAACACAGCTAAGATGAGATGGGGAAATCCCACTAATATCTATCTTCTCAAATCCTAACCTACTGTCCACTTTCAGCTACACTTGAACCCATTTTGTGTTTATGTGATGGCCCTCTCCTTAGGGCTAGACTCAGGGATGTCTAGAGGTTCACACGTGCATCTCCAGCCCTTACCTAGACACTCAGGACCCTTTAGCTGTGACTTCTCCCTCTGTAGATGAGGGGGAAAAAGAAAAGTTGTGATATATGCTGACCAGGGCATTATACTTGCTCTTGGTGGCATTAGCTTCTTTGCAGGGATATACACAGAAAGATAAAATGACAAGTTCTTTTTGCTTGTTTTTGTTTGGGATTTTCTGTTTTATCTTTTTTATCGTTTAGAGGAAAGTAAACTTGTATCTACACCAAAAATTGATTCAGAAATTTGCAGGGATTGGTTCACGGAATTTAAATACTACTGGATGCACAAAAAGAAACAAAAGAAAAAAAATATAGCAACTACAAAAACCACATCAATTTATACCAGTGACTCTAGCTAGACCCTCCCCTGCTGTAAATCAGCAGAGCTCTGCAATGGAGCTCATAAACAACGTATGAGCCAATGATTCGCTGAAATGATTTAGTGAACAATTTCAAGGAGCAAATAAATTCAAGAAAACCAAAATCTGCTTGTGGCCATTTTGCAAACAGATTGAAAGGTTACATCAGTTAAATTAATTCTACTATCCAAGTCAGTTAGCTACAAATGCAGAAACTAAGACCCAGAGAGGTTAAAGGTAGCACTTTCAAACAGGGCTGACTCATTGTAAGTGCCTTTGCTTTTGGGTGACTAGCTTGAAACACTTTTCTAGAGGGGGTTGGACATCAACTGCAGTCAAAGGCCACTGGGGATCATAGGATCATGGAAAAGTAGGGCTGACAGAGACCTCCAAAGGTCACATAGTTTAACCTACTGCCTGGGGCAGGATCATCCCGATCCAAATCATCCTATACAAATCCAAAATCTAACCTCTTCGTAAAACTACCATCAACCCTGACACAACACAAAACATAACACCCTACCTGTCATAGGTAAAGTAGGGGACCTACAGCAGCCAACACCCCGATTCTGTAAAAGGGGGTAAAGATATGCTCAAGTGATCTCAAATTTAGGGCCATGGCCCCTGCTACAGAGGAAAGGAAAAACCCTCATAGTCCATACCAACTTCTTGGGAAAAGCAGGCTCTACCTGCCTCATCGGGCACCCACAACTCATAAACACCTTCAACTACATTGCCTTAAGTTACTTTCTTAAGGCAACACAACAAAACAGTAGAATGGGGATCAGAATGCACCTTTGCTGGTTTCAGTTTCTAACTGACAGACCACCCTTCCTGGGGACCAATAAAAAAATATATCTTCAACACAACTGGCAATCCTCAGGCATTACTAACCTTGTAAAACCAGTCTTATTATAAGGCCCTAAGGGACAGTTTCATCTTCCCTACATCGCTTATCATCTCTGATTTCTCTAATTTATTTTATACATTACTCCACAGAGAGAATAAAAGCCAAAGCAAGAGTTAACACAGAAATCTTGATGCCCAGAGAAGACTGACCTATTCAGCTGAAAAACACCAAGTAGAAATAGTTATTTAAGATTTTTCCTTTTGCATGGGCCAAAAAAATGAGCAACAGTCATTCTTAGCATGGTTTTGGCTGAGAAATCTTCACTGAAAATTGGGTTGGGGTTTCAAGGAGGTAAGTTACTGACTAAGCAAGAAGTCAGATCAGTCACCAATGAAGGAAACAAATACACAAGACAGGCAAGGAAGGCATGTTTCTCTGATTCTCTATCCAGACAGATTTGTTCAACATCCTAACTTCAGCATAGCTTGGGAGATTGGTCCTGAAAGGCTCAGCTGGACCACTGGCCTGTAATGCCATTCACCTCCCACCCACTTTTGGGGAATATTTTCTGCAGAGCTTGATGTCCGTTACCTTAATCTCTTCACGCCAGATTCTCCAAGAAGGGTGGGAATGATGTACTAATACAGAAAAAAGTGTTCAGTCCTCTTAAGTAGAAATGTGGTAAAGGAATGGCTGTTCTTACTGGCACATTGATTCATTACAGCTCTCAAGCAACTATGCTGCCTCATTTCTAGGATGCAAGTGTGCAAGGCTGCTTTGAGTGGTGTTGTTGCACACGACATGGAGGGCTGTAGACATGCCCTGTGCAAACCATAGGCAGGTTGTGTCAACCTTTTTATGCCTCCTTTTCCCCATCTGTACACTTCAGATAATCCCAGGTACATTACAATAGTTTGGTGAGAATTAATTGATGATCTGCTCAGGTCCCTTCTGACCCCAAACTACTATGAAACTATGACTTAACAGAGGTTTTTTAATCAGAAAGCAATCTACAGGTGGAAAAGCATCATACAAGGTATCTTGGCTGGCAAGCTCTACCAAGTATGCAGAATGCTAAGGCCAGGATTCAAAATGCTGCCAAGGAGGGGAAAAGCGAGATCTGGGCCAAGTGGCTCATAAAGAGAGAGAAGAGAGAGAACAGCCAGTGCTAGCTCTGTGCTTTGAGTTATACGTTCCAGTAGACTCGGAGGCATGAGGGCTGGTATAAGAGCACTGGCTACCTGAGAAATTCAGGAGAAGGTAACTTGGTCAAACTTATTTACAGGTAACTAATGTGAGTTTCAGTGATCTGAGCTCCAAACCCTCAATGTATGGGAGAGCTGGCCAGAAGAAGAAATTATCCTTCCTTTCGAAAAAATATCAAAACAGGAAATTCTTTTTTCATCTCAACTCAGGATGAGAAGCCAAAGTTTTAAAAATCTCACAAAACAAAATTCTGAAAAATGAATGCTTTCGCTCAATTGAAAAGTTTTGTTTTAACACATTCAAAAGTTTGCTTTAATTTTTCCCTTTTCTAATGTGAAGTGTATTTTCCTTTTGACCCCCATTAAAAACCAAAAAAGAAAACTAGATTCTTGTTTGTTCAGGAAATGTCCAAATAGAACATCATCTCTCAATATTCTTGGAACTATTTTTTAAGGAATTTTTCAGAGTGAAATGTTGTAGAAATTTAGACTTAATTAAAAACTTCAGTTTTACTGAAATTATTACTTCTTCTTCTATGGCAAAATGCTTCAACAAAATGTTTGCAACGAGCTGTAGTCTGAAGCCCCAGGTTCAAATTTCTGCCATGATAAATGAGTTTTGATATCTCTAGGGAAAGTAAATCCATTTCTCCATATATAATATATATAGAGAGAAATAAATGAGATTTACAAGGCAGAGCATCTCCTGTGGTGGCTTGATTTAAAAAGAAAACAGATCACATGACACACTATGAAAGATTAGACTTGACCTTAGTAACCTTGGCTCAAAAGTTCCCTTCTCAAAGGCCCCATTCAGGCCACTGTGTTGGTCATCTGCTGTTATCCAGCCCTGAGGTTGCAGCTTATCAGTGGTACCATTCCTATGCATGTGTGAAGTATTCAACATTCTCCAGCTCCCATCTTTCAGTGAGGATCTTTGCTGGGGGAGTTAAATGGCCTGGAGCAAGCTGGTTAAGCATCTTTGCTTTTCTGATGTGAATTGTCAGTACCAGGCACTGGTATGGTTGAGGGAAGCAGTAAAGGACCATTTGTAGGTCCTCCTCCATATGTATAATGATAGCACAAACACTGGCGTACTGAAGTTCCAAAATTGAGGCTGCTGTAACTTTGGTTTTGGCACAGAGGTAAGAAAGATTGAAAAGGTTCCCATCCATCCTGCATTCGGTACCAGTGCCATGTGGCAGACAGTCATGGTTGAGCATCTTGATGACCGCAAGAAAGACTGAAAACACAAAATTGGTGTGATCACGCAAGCCTGCTTGAAGCCAATTCAAACGGCAAAGTAGCAGAGCCACTGCATAGGATAGAGGCACTCATCTGGTCAGGAAGGAATCTAAGGATGATGATAAATTTCCATGGGCAGTCAAACTTTGACAAGATCTTCCATACAGACTCATGGTTAGCAAAGTCAAAGGTTTTGGTCAAAATGATAAAGGCCATATACTGTTCCTGGTGTTGTTCTCAGCATTTTTCCTAGATCTTGTCCATGGTGCCACGTCTCAAAGATGACCAACATTGATGAGGAGATCTAGCATAGGATCCAATGTGCCATCTTTGCCTTTGGGAGACTGTATCAATGTGCATTTAATGATCACCACCTCAGGGCTTGAACAAAGCTCCTATTACATAAAGCTGTTGTAATCCCAGTTCCTCTATGCCTGTAAAGCTTGGGTAACTGAAGGGATCACCTGAGAAGCCTGGAACACCTTCACCAGTGCTAACTCCAGAAGATCCTTGGCATAAAGTGGGAGGATCATTGTACAAATGCCAGTGTCCTATAGATGTTAACACCATCAGCATAGAAGCATTGATCATTCAACAGCAGCTGTGGGGGACAGAGCATTGTGTGCACATGCCTGATGTATGTTTACTAAAACAACTACTATACTCCCAACTCAGGCAAGGACAAAGGACACATGGGGCCAGAGAAAATGTTTCAAGGATACCCTTAAGGTGAACATTAAGAAGTGTAGCATTGACATAATAAATTCGGAAAATCTAGTCTGGCACAGGGCTACATAGTGATGCTTTATGAGAGAAAGTACATCTTTGAGAAAACCCATCTCACCGTGGAGGCAGAAAAATGACAGAAATGGAAGAAAAGGGAACAAGACCAAGAAATCTGTGGTTCGACCCTCCTTTTAACCACCACCTGTAGTGTCTGCCAGAGAGTCTGTGGTTCTAGGACTGGACCTTCTTAGCCATCAATAGACTCATCTACAACCTTTTACTTGACCCGTGGGAATGATCGTTCTCAACCATGAGGGATTAATGCTGCCATTCATATGTATAGCTCAAGTGCATGTTTCTACTGAAAGACACTACAGCGAAGCGAACCCAGTAATAATTCTATTGTTAATGTATTGATCATTTTTTCCTCAAGAGACACAATTACTGATGGGATCTTAATTTTATCTCCTTTAAAGATAATTTCAATACATCCTTAAAGGCCGAGAGCACAGATGGGGAGAGGGAAAATACCCCTCTCTCCAATAAAAGCAATGCCTGGTACTAAACGTGTAGGGATTCAAGGAAAGCATCAACTTATCAAGGAATCAATAGGTTTGGTTCCATTCAGTATATTCATTTTTTTGGTGCATCACACAGATGCTGTCCTTCCAATAAGAGATGAAATAAGATGATAAAGCTTATATGAGATTGAGATATGGCACTCTCATCTAGGGGGGTAAAGTAAAGCAATGTGTAGACAGAGCCCAGAGCCAGAGGAAAGAAAGCTGTCATTTAAGAGCTGCAATGTAAATAACTTTCCTGTAAACCTTACTACAGGGAGAGAAAAAGAGAGTGATGGAAGAAAAAGGAGGTTTTTGTGCACAGGAAGCTGGCAGAGACAGACTTGCAGATAATATCTATATACTGCCGTTGGAAGTGAGACTTCTGCATGGATAGACATATCTGGACTAGCTTTAATTTTAGGAACACCAGAAATGTCATATAGGTTTGGACCACATGTCCATCTAGTTCAGTGTCCTGTCTCTTGCGCTGGCAGAGAGTGGATACCAAGTGCAAGAATATTTAAATGCCACTCCTATCATGTCCTCACCAGTAGGTTATACCCCTAAATCACATGTTTAACATTCCCTAATGGAACCGTCCTCTGTACTTTTCTCTAATCCAAAGTAATCTAATTCCTGCAGGGCCAGTCTGTGGGCTGAATATGACCTGTAAGCCATATCTTGATCATCCTGGTCTAAGCCTTTTTTGAACCCAGGCCTCTACAGCTTCCTGTAGTAATGAGTTCTACATGTTAACTAGCTACTTGAATATCCCTACCAGTGAAGAAGCTTCAGTACAGTCTGTACCTACCTGGTATGTGCCCTAGGTGCTCACTTGAGTTGCTTATGTCCTTGCCACTCCATTGTTCCCAGAGCAATCTAAATTACAGCTGGCTTGGATACTTCTAACTAGGCTTCTACCTTAGTAGTAGTCCCAGGCATAACTGACACAAAGCAAGATCTGGATGCAGGAAGCAGAAAGTCAAATGCTGAGAGCTTCAGAAAAATGAGAAAAGGCACAAGGGCGAGAGGGAGATTGTAGGTAGGTCTGGGCAGAAAAACAAAGGTGTGACTGCAGCATGGATCAACATCCTCAAGTGGACTTGTACAGCCTGGGCGGAAGCCAGTGCAACTGCATCTTCCATGCCTACAATGCAGATGTGCTATATATGGGAAGATAGGAAGAATCCCAGAGCTAAACAATGCTGGTGCTGTTGAAGGAATGGCAGGGAAGTGCGTAAGGGCCGGGCTAAAAGAGGATGCAAAAGCAGTTGGACAAATGTCAGGCATAGCAAACCCAAAGGAGATGCAGTTTCTTACATTAGGTGCAATTTTGATGCATTCAGTGCAATGTTTTGGCAAGATCCATGCTCCAGAATCAAGTTTAACTGGCCAGGACCAGTTGGGAGACCTGGTTAGAGATTCCAGCAGAGGACAGATACAGTGTCTAAGGTGGCTAGTGAACTGCTAGTTCTTCACCAGGTTTGTCATTCTTACAGGAAGGTCTTCCAAACCAGGTCTGTTCAGTTACATTTTCACACATTTGTCATTTTTCAGATGCTATCAAAAGACATAAAACCTCCTTCCCACCCAGCGATTTCTGGGGTCACACCAATGATATCCATTTCTATATGGTACAAAGCCAGTGGGAAAATGTTGAAGCATATCAGACATATCCTTTCTTGGCTTGAAGTCTTTTTGCAACAGACAGCTCATAAAGCGGCAATAATTTCTGTCTCAGGCACTCAGAACCCGCAACAACCTCAGGTGCATGACTACATTTTTAGGCCAAACATGATGTCATGCTACAGCAAGGACCCTAGATCCATAGGTGTTATCTAAAATCCCAGTGGGGGACCCACGCCCACAGTTGAAACTCTTGCTATGTGTGTTTTTCAGACAGGCAGGCAGGCAACTTGAAAAGGGGATCACACTGCAAATTAATGTTTACACCAGGCTGTAATGTTCCCGCGTCCCTGCCCTTTGTTTGAAAGCAACTTGTATTTGGGTTTCTTTGAACCGTGCTTTCAGAGCTCTATATATAATCTTGCAGGCAGCAGACTAAACAACAAATACCACCACCAACAGCAGTAAAACAAGCAAAGCAAACAACTGAATTAATGGCTGATATTTTTGCGCCTCTGTAATCTCCCTCACTTCTTCCCCACCGAGGTCTCTGAAGGGATCTGCCAAGAGCCCCAACTGCAAAGGCGAAGTTACAGAGATGAGGAGCCACTTCAAGTTGACATGAAACTGTTTTATCTGTCAGTCAAGGCATAGGATGAACAGGCGTTTAGCAACAATGTCACTGAAATTATATTCCTTTGCTTTTGAAGTACATAAATATTTGATTCGCTCTCCCCCGCTTTCAGCTTCATTTCTTATTTTAAAACACAAGCTCACATATTTTTTAAATGTATTTTTTTAAAGAGTCACATTCAGCCAACTTGAAATAAACATTCAAGTGTCTCTGGATGCAAGAGAATTGGCATATATCCTGCCTCTAGCTGATAAGAGGAAAAGAAAAAGTTGCAAACACATACTGTACTAGGAAGGGTTTTTGTCCCTGTTCACCTCTGGGAGCTGTTGATTTTAAACTCCTAACCAGAGTAATACCAGACCAAGAGGTTCAGTGTCTGGCAAAATGCCATGTAACAAAAACAGCATTCCTAATTGGCAATAATAGGGTGTCTATCACCCGGGCTCTTAACAAGACCCAAGATGTGCCCTTTCCCTGGGAGGAAAGCATCTAGTTTAACTGGTACCTGTGACAAGATGATTTGCCTCTTAAAGGGCCAAGGGGCATGGGGGGAGACTGCCATGCTCAGTTAGCGGACCAAATAGGAAAAGAACAAGTGATGTCAAATCTAACAAGTGACACAGTGGAGTACAAGGTGCAGGGAGGGTCCCTAGAAAAAAAGGGGCTGAAAAGCCCTGGAAACTGTAGATTAGGATGAGCAGAGAAAGAACCATATTCCATTAGGCATGTAAATAGACTTAGGCACCTAAGTGTGAGTCTATTTCCACCATGAACGAGTCCTAAAAATCCATTAATGCATTGATTTTTTTTAACATACCATCACCTGACCTGTAAGACTGAGTCACAGAAATGCAGTGAGGAGCAGGAGGACCCACCCACCTTTTTGTATTAACCATACCTGCACTTCATAGGAAGTTTGCCAAAGTGCCCATGAAGCATTTTAGTGTCAACAAGCTGGTATTTTTTGTTTCAGTGGGAAACTCCCCACCAGCTCCAATACAAAAGTATGTGTGTCTGACAGAAAATTGAATAAAAAAGGAACAACGCCCCCCCCCAAACAGAACAAAACAGGAAAAAAAACCCTTGTATACAAAAAGATACGCCCAACTGGGGAAAAATTAAGTGTTTATTCTGTTAACCGTGGAGACTTGGAACAGAGAGGAACAAGGTAATTTCCCATATACCTGTGAACAACTGCTACAAACTGTTTCCCCAGACAATAACTAGAAACAAGTGATAAGGCATAAATAGCGGAAGGTCTATAGAAGTGAAAAGAAATGTGAGACCAGCTAGGGAATTTTTCCTTAGAGGATGGTGGAGAATATAGTATTTGTCTGCCCAGCCCAGAGTACTGGGGCCATCACATCCAATTTTGTTACCGTGTATGGGCAGAAGGCAAGGTAGAGTTGCACTTTATGGCCTAAATTAATTAGGGATTCACGTGCTTTCCAAGGAAGTGAGCTGTGGCTCATGTAAGCTTAGCATCTCTAATTTAGTTAATCTATAAGGTGCATCTCTGCTTTGTGGCTAATTACTATTCACTGTGTATGGGAACAACATAAAGCCAGGTGCACGTGCAGACCATATGCACAGAACTAGATTTACTAATGCTGTGTTAGCAGAACTGAGGCCCCAAACAAATTAGGCACTGACAAACCAACCGCATTGCTATTATTCCCCCTTTTAAAGTGACAGGTGCCTTTAAGGTACAGTACCTCTGGTGCCTGCTACTGGCATAGAATAGTGCTGATACAACAAGATACGTGGAAATACATTAAAAATGCACTTAGGCATCTGCACTAGGGAAGTCAGGAAAAACTGAAGAAAGGGAAGGAGAAATCTACTTTCTTGATCCCTTATATTCAATCAGACTATCTGTGGTTTGAGTCTTTCTATTACCTTTATTACCTAATTGTTTCTAAATGTGCTTAAAATTTTGCATTTTGTTGAGATCCAGCCTGGGGTCTGATTCCACACCCAGATACTGGTCAACCAATACACTGTGTAAAAGAGCATCACCTTTTATTTAAGGATATAAGAAATGCCATGCCGGGTCAGGTCACGGTCCATCCAAGCTCAGTCTCCTGTGTCTCACAACGGCAGGGAACGGACGTTAAGAGGAAGACTGTTTAAGCAGGGCCTGTCCAGACCCCTGCCCCTCTCCCTCTTTAGTTTTTCAGCAGTCAGCAGCATTTACTCTGTTATATGAACTGCTTTTTCATTCTCTTGTGCAACTATGGGGACAGGTCATGAGAGGAGAGAGGCCTATTGCTTCATTCTGGAGGTTGATGCTGCTGGGGCCAGATCCTGCAAGCACTGAAATACCAGAAGTCTTGAGCGGTGTTTGCAAGACCTGATCTGTGCAGTGGGAGAGAAGCTTAACTGCTACTGCCTGTTGCTGTAAGAGAGATTAACAAAGGAGGGCACTGCTCTCCAGAGAATGTGCAGGGAGATGAAAGTGCAGCTTTATTTAAAAAAAAAAAAAAAAAAAAAGGAAAGAAAAAGTAATAGCACTGCAGGCTCAGTAGCCAGAATTCATTTCCTCAACAGCACAACAGGCATAGCACAGGGAACCTCAGTTCTATTTTCCCTAGTCCCCAGCATTTCCCCTTCTTCCTCCAACCTGGGAAAAGCATCTCTGCAACTACAGTTCTGAATCAGGCATCAGATCTCCCCAGCTTATGACAGTGCCAAGCACGGAGCTAGTGTTTCAGTGGACAGCTGTCCCCAAAGAACAGGACTGTGAGCCACCCATGCATTCCAGGCAAACCATCAAGAAGTAGTAACGACTTTCATTACTAAGCCAGATTTAAACTGACAGTTTAAATGGGGAGGAGCTCCATAGGCCCAATCTGTCACTCATGGCAGAGAGGAAAGAACTTGGCTTTATCCTTGATTTAAAAAAACAAAAAAAATCAAGTTTGCCACACACGGGTCCTTCAGATCACTCAGGCTCTTCTGCTCCCAGCCAGACTGACAGAGTTTCTACTGCTTAGTGCTACAAGAAAGCATTTTTCTGACGTCAGCCCAATCCTTGGAGCCCTCCAGCTGGACCAGCAGCACCTGCCTTAAGGGGCTCTGCATGCAAAGGCTCAGCAGGGCAGGTCCATGCTGGCTCCTGCTGTACCAATTGCAGTGGCTACCGCACTGGAGGCTACTTTTGTGCCCTCCAACAAAGGCACTGGCCCATTCACCCCGTCCCTCCCCAGTTATGCTACTGTTCCTTATGCTTGTTTACATTGACTTTAACCCAGTAAGAATTTATTTGCTTGTGTGACTGCTTGCCTTGGATTCTACTGCCTTCTATGCTTTGCCCTAAAGGATGTGATTTATATAAAAGCCTAAGGTGCATCTCAACCCCTGGAAAGAGGGTTTGTTGGAGGACAGGGAGTGGATGAAGATTCTCTGCCTCATAAACCAGCAGATACTGTATTAGATCCAGGGAAGGACGCCAGTCTCTGGGGACAGGCTTGATGGTTGAACATGGCAATACTTGAAATAGAAAAGGTCCTCATCAAAACTTGCTGCTGACACATAGGACAGGAAGATGGTACACAGAAGTGATCAGGGGAAGGCAGCTGGGGGAAACAAGGGCAGGGGCATGATGGAGGGAGGCACCTCACAATAATGATGGGGTCAAAGGGGGAGCACTGTGGATCAGAGGCAACCCTGGTGAATATGGACAGGTGGGGTAGACCCCACCTGGTGCTAAAGGCAGCTTCAACAGACCTGAAGCAAAGTATCCTCTCCTTATCCACTTCCCCTAGAGAAAACACTGCTGAAAAATTCACCCTGACCTTCTATAGACATAGCATGTACCCGAGGGCAGAGCCCAGCAAGACCTTCAACTAACAGCCCCATATTCATGAACACCTGGAAGTGATGGGATTTTGGTTTGAGGGAGGGTGCAGCTGAGGTTTCATATGGGGGTGGGAGAGACTAAGCAGAGCAGAGGTCAGGGAAGAGTGGAGTGGAAAGAGTTCAAGGACAAGGTGAGAGATAACAGGAAGGGGAGTGGGGGCAGAGAGCAGAGGCGGTCATGGTAAGGGTGGGGAGCAGGAGCTTGGCTGAAGTAAAGAGTGTTGGGGCCAGGGTTGGAGGGAGCGGGGTCGGGAGAAGACTGTGGATTTTCTGATGTGGATTCTAGCCCCTTCCCCAACAAGAAAACCTGCCTGAGGTTTTACAGCTCACTTTGCCTCTTTCCCTAAATACAAGAAGTATCTCTCCCCCAGATCTACCCTCCTGAGTGCTCCTCCACCCTGGGCTGCTGCTCAGCGCTCACCTTCATCACCATGCTGGGTCTGTCCCTGACAGGGTCTGAAAGGCATGGACCTCAGCCTCCCATGTGGACACCCCCTAATGAAGACATCTATAAATATGGGCACATTAGCGCTCACCATCTGCCTGTGCCTTTTGGACTGCTCCTTTCCCCACAGATCAGTGCACATGGAGAGTGCTGCAGCCAATCAATTACTATTCCTCCGGCCTCTGCTCCAGCATTCACGGATGCTGCTCTCCTCAGCAACTCTGCTGAGGCCCAACAGCCTGAGCCGCAGGCATAGCAAGGGGATCTCCATCAAAGTGAAACAGATGATTCAGTGCCTCCTCTCCTCCCACTGTCTACAGACAGACGCAAACATGTGCACATACATGCAAGCTTTCTCTCTCTCTCTCCCTCTCTCTCTCCCCCCCGCCACCTTGCAGGGGCAAATTCATCCCACCCCTTCAGGAGACAGACACCAGGCACCAGCCTTTCGTCTTTGTACATCCCTACACACTCCTTTCCCCGTGTCTCCTCCACATAGTTTTTTTCTGCCTCTCGCTTACTCTCTGTCCTGTAAATCCATGCATGCTTTTTTGGTTCATTGGCTAAATTTAAAAACTGGTGGGGGAGGGTACAATATATTCCCTACCATTGATTCAACCACTATTTTACTTTTCAGTTTTCTTAGTGAACTGGAAAAAGAGAGAGAGAGAATCTCATTTTAGATCAACCAAAATATTCTGCTTGACCCCAGCTTAAGCAGTGCATGGGGACTTAAGATGATTAAGCTTTTTTATAAAACAACAATTAAATAAATGAAAATGATATTGCAAAATGTAATATTTCAGCTTTGCTAAATGTTTTAATTTCTCTCTCCATCCAAAGCCATTTTCCATATTCAGCCCAAATTCACCAAGTTCTGATCCTCCTGAATCTGAATTTTTCAGTCATTAAACAATTCAACCACAAAATGTCCAGCTCTATCTTTTCTTCATCCACCACATCTGTTTCCCCGCTTCCTTCCCCATCTTCTCTCACTCATTCTCTCCCTTTCTCCCAAACTCTGTTACAGTCACTTGGCCAAGTACTCACAGAGCTGGTTGCATATGGAGAAGTTCACTGAACTGCTGCAACAAATTTCATTCCTTGAATATTCTGTAGCCACAGGACACCTAAGAAGATTTTATTTTCTTTGAAGCACATGAATATTTGATATCCTCCCTCCTTCTCTCACGCCTTAATTATTCTCTTATTTTGAAACACCAGCTCACATGAGGTATTTAAATAAAGATGTTTTTAGAGTTACAATCAGCTTGATACAGTTGAGGCTCTCAATATGTATAACAATCGGGGTATAGCCTACTCTTCGGCTGAGAAAAGAGGGAGGGGCTGGAGGGTTACAGCATCAGCACTTTGTACCTAGTGGTTCAGGTTCCAACACTGGTTCAAGTCAGCACAAGTGAAATGAGATTTGTGGTCTCAGCCTGGTCCCTAGTGCACATTTAGTCACGCTGCATGAATCAACACACAGATCAGCACAGCAGTCTTTGTTCAGAAGATAACTGGCATAGCAGGGGGTGCTGTAGGTTATAACTATAGTGCAGTAACAGAGATGCATGGGAAGCTTGCGGCTCAAATCCTAAGGGAAGGGAGAGTGCAAGGCAGGAGTGAAGGCAAAGCTGTGTGGGGAGCTCAGACCTGGAACACCAGGGGGCTGCAGGACAGGAATGAGGGACATGGGCAAATGTTGCAGGAGTGTGCATGTACCTGCGTGTGATAGTCTGTGCACTGTGAAAACCTCTCAACAAGTGCACATGCACAAAGGGCCACATCCCACAGAGCTACATCAAGTAATATTGATGTGCGTATCTAGCCCTGCCAGATTTTCACTGGACTGCAGCACAGCACAGCTCATGCAAACAGAAACTTGTGACACCAAAAGGTGGGTGGCTGTAGCTACCAGTGTGTTTTGAGAACTGGAGGCAGGTGACTGGCTATGATTTCAGACAGCTAAGCCTCAGGGTGGGGAGCTGTGCCCCCAGGTACCTAGCTACATCCCCAGGTTTACTGCTGAGCTAGGATGCATGAGGACAGCTGTATGCCTGGGAAGCAAGGGCCTATAAATCTATAAATGCATGTAGGGCAGTGGCTCTTAACCTTTTTAGACTTAAGGCACCTCGTAAAAATGGGAGGGTACCCAGGGCCAGAACAGCGGGGGAGGTGGGAAGGGGGAGGAAGCTTACATTCATTTTCTGACTATGAAAGATAGATAGACTATTCTTGCTCTACTAGAGCAATTCTTCTGCTGCAGAGAACGCAGGAAGAGAATAGGTCAGAAATGTTTTTGACACTATGGATTCCTATTTGAAATCTCTGGGTTTATCTCATGAAGCATGCTTTGGTGTTTGCACACTGCTCATCACCCTCCAAAGGATCTTGTGACAGCTCAAAGTGCCATGGCACCATGACTGAGAACTGCTGATGTAAGGAAATGGGCTCTTGTGTGGGCCGCTGTGCTGTGAACAGTGCTGGAGATAGCAGCCATTCCAGCTGGTGGACACAATGCATCTGCACAGAGGTCAGAAGTGTCATCCAGTACAAAGCCAGGTCCATGTATATCTGAATCTCTCTCTACATGGCCAGCAGTGCCCATGGGAACATGGATGCTTTGGAGCTAGTGGATAATGATTGTGCCCACAGACATTCACAGATGAGGGAAGGAAAGAAATGAGTATATGAAACCTGTCCATCCCTAGTGCAAAGAAACCATTCCCCCTACAGTTGCTTCCCACTGCACCAAGTCTCCTCTGAGCTTTGTGAAGGTAATCTCTGTATGGTTCAGTGGTTGCTGTTGTTGGGCTTCTCTGAGAGCTTTCAGGAAGGGGTGGGAGTGCCCAGGGGCATTCCAGTATTCACTCTTCCCCTTCCTCAGAGGGGCATGTGACAGGCTTCCAGGACTGCCAGGGGGAGATTACGCCCACCTGCTCTTGCCTGAGGGTGTCTTCCTGACTCAGCTCTTCATCTCCACCTGCAATTAATTGTGTGGTTTTATCATCTTGTAAAAATCTGCCTGCACAGTCCACAATCCCTCTAAAACCCTCACTGAGGCTCAAAGTTGAGGCAGGGGGAAGCCTGCAAACCCAGAGTATTCAGAGCAGCATCCAGGCCGGAGGATCTGGCCTGTGGTGTGCCTAGTGGAGCAAACAGAGTCACTACAGTTTCTTTGTGCATGAACATGTCCAATTCATTTTGCAAGCTTACAGTACCATTGGTCTTGACTGGACTTGGGCTGCTGTGCAAGACTGGGGGCCTGGAGCAGGAGGGACATCTGGCAGACCACATGCTGGGATCAAACTGTGTTGCAAAAGCTTGGTTAGAGAGTTTGTGGAAGGAGGAAAAGACCCAAAGAAAACCTGTAGCCAAACAGTGTGAAGATGTGTATGAGCTCAGCCTGTAGCATTGTGGGAAAGATCAGCAGGGATGTTGGACTGTTGCATTTCATGAGGGACTAGATCATATTCTGGATGCCTGCAAAGGTTCAGGGTGGTAAGCTCTCAGCATTGACTTTATGCCTTTCAAGGTGACCTCTCCTCCTCCCTGCCTACGCAGGAACCAAGAGACGGGACTTGACGTGAGCTGCTTGTTAGAGACTACAACCAAAAGAGCAAGGACTGCCAGATGATGAGTTCTGTCTGAGGTGCAGACTGCAGCCATTATTTACTGCCTTGTCAATGCCTGGTCTCCATGGGCTGCTGCTTCTCTACACCTGCTCAGGAGGTGCTAGCAGTAGGCTGGTGCCTACGGAGTTGTCCTGATTCGGAAAGAGGACCTGACGGATAGCCAGTGGAAAAAGCAACAAGCAGAGGGAACCTACACAAGGCAGAATCATCTGAGAATGGACTGAGCAGTGTGCATCCTGAGCCCCCAACTTTTCACACCTGCCCAACTCTTATGTCATGGGTCTCATACCATCAACAGCTAGTGGGGATATCCATTTAACTCAAGGGCCAAACTCATAAGCTTTCAGAGCACAGACATCTTTCTCTCTCTCTCCCACTGTGCTGCTGTCATGCACTGCCAGTGAACAGTACAATAGTAACCATGAAATCCTAAGTGACAATGAATATGTTTGCTACTTTGGCAGGAAGGATATTGAAACCAAGTCTTGTTAAATAATAATACAGGCCCCTGCACTAAGAAGCATTGCAAAGTGCTCTGCACAAAACACATATGGCAAACACTAGTGAATTAAACTTTCTCAGAAACACCACGCAGCAGTTTCAGAGAGGAGTGAAGCCACTACTTGTCCTATCAAATTGGAGCTATATGGTGCAGATATTAAAGAGAGAAAATGAAGTCACCTCTGCTGGAATTTGTCCATGACACCGTTTGACACTTTCAGTCTTAGGAATAATGCTATGGGATCTTTTCTGTCTCATCTGTAAGATGGCACTTCCCCTGGCACTCTAGCCCCAAACAGTGATTCCAAAAGTTGGTGCCTATGGATTTGAATTTCCCCTTGCTGCCTGGGTTTTCTTTGAAGAGCTCCATCCATGCACTGATGCAACCTAGCTAATAAGCACTAACAAAATCACAGCCCCAAGCAATACAGCTACAGATATTTCAGTCTCAGTTTACCCTCTGGGGGAAGGTAGTCCTTGCTCTGAGGACGAAGCATGAAGGGGAGGAAAACACACTAGAACAATGTTAAGGGACTGAACTACTCTCTCAGACTAAAGGATATCAATGCAGTATCCGTTCAAGGACAAGTACGATAAAGTCCCATCCTAAATGAATCTGGACTCTGAGAGAACTTCTCACAGTAAATAAGAATGACAATTAGAAATCAAGTTGGGGGGCTTATTGTTGAAGCAGCATACTGCCTGGGATGAACATAGATACTGAACAGTCATGTTTTTCTAAAAGAGACTAGTCTGGGGGATCAACAGTTCCTCTCTGAAAAAATGCCTTTGTCTATGCTCCCTGTGTGAGAGTCACATATGTCAACCCAAGAGACCAAGATGAACATTCATTACTGTATGCTTTTCTTAGCCCTGAAAAACCAACCCAGGAAGGGAGGTGGAGTTTGTTGGGACCCATTTTTCATTATCAGAAGTCTTAACCAAATTCTTCCTGCAGCAGCTTTATTTTTATATATATATGAACCAAAAAGAACCTTGAAGAAGCTTTGAGGTCCCAGAGTGAACCGTTGGGCTTCAAGTGAAAAGAAAACATCACATGACTCGTGAAGTGATCATCACTTTTATTCTAGAGCTACTGAGACAGATGGGCCCAGAGCATCATCTTAACAGAGTCACTTTTCAAACCAGAATCACATTTGATTAAAAAAAAAAAATTAAAATGGAGACCGCATGTTCTTTCCAGATGATGTGGACTCTTTGTAGTCAAGACTGGTATTCACCAGCAGAAATGAAAAGAGCAGCCTAGGGTGTGATTCATATAATGAATATTTCCTTCTAATCTAGTGACCAGACCAGTGGAGTAGGAGATAAGAGATCCGAGCAGAATTCTCTTCTTGGGCAGAAACATTGTGCAGCTTTGATGGAGTTGCTGCACAGTGCATTTACTGCATCTACATAATGAGGATAAGGATACTGACCATTTATTGCTGAGACAAAACTTAATCCTGTTTGTAAAGCACTTTGTGATCCTCAGGTGAAGCATACTCCAGAAATACAAATTACAACTACCAGCTCAACACCCAGAGAGCCTTGTTCGTCCAGGTCAAGACTAGGTTTTAATGATTAAGTTCTTTAAGCATGTCCAGTTCAGAAAGAAAATATAAAAGATGTAAGAATCAACAGAAACATTGCAATTGAAAAGGAAGAGGAATAGGAGAGGACTTCCAGAGATGGAGTATTTTTTCACTTTCCTGAGGAAACCAGTCAGTCTCCTTTCTTTTAGTCCAAACCACCTGATGCTCACATAGGGATGAATGGAGCAGAAGGCAATTGCTAGCAGCAGAGAAGCTGTTGCAAAGGCGGGTGGTAAGCACAGAAAAGCACACATGGGTCCTGAATATGCAATCGTGTCAGGCTCACACACCACACAGACCCTGTACAGCAAGGAAACAAGAGGGAGATAGTATGCAAATCTACTTCCTCAACAAGTGCTTCATTTTTGAGAGCCAGGATTGGATTTGTGCTTGGTTTCTTTGCTGACAGGGGTCATAAGGTCAACTTTCTACCCTCCAAAACAGAGTTGGGGGAGGGCTATATGTGTGCATGAGCATATACATGTAACTGTTTGGCATGTCTGGGAAGGGGAAGCTACAGACAGTTTCTCCTCCTGCTTGGTCGTCAAACAGCTAATTGTTCTATAACAGCTGAGCGAGACAATAGCATCTGGAATGGCTCAGCTTAAACATGGTTGTGACAGAAATTGTAATATATTTTAATCTCCTTTTCTCCAAGATTTCTTGGATATCTATTTTTAATGTCTGCAGTTGCCTTTTCTTTTCTTTTTCTAAATACACATAACTTTTCCTTGTTTTACACTACAGTTGCCCATTCACCTACAGGTGAAGGTAGGATTGCAGATGGTATGAACCATGGGGCTGTTCTGGTTCATTAACTACTATCTCCTTGATGTGGTAGGATAAGCTGCTGGTCTACCTAATCTAAGAGGCCCTCTCCAGGCCATTCTGGATCAGACTGTTCCCCTTCCCTATGCAAGCCTGTACACATAACTCCTCTTGTCACACAAGCACAAGGCACACACTCCTTTCAGGCATCCCCCACCCCACCATCTGTGCATATACCCACTTTTGGAATACTTAGCTGATATAAAAGATAGGTTAACTTGCTTAATTGAGTAAGTGTTTGTCTAACAAGTTGATTAGTAGACAATTTAACCCATGCATATGACTAAGATATGTAATACTAAATGTAATCTTACAAAAATGTAAGTGCCAATACAGAAGACATCTATTCTGAGGCTCGACCCTGACCCAACTGGAAAGAGGAAGGCGCCCTCAACTGAAAAGGGGAAGATGCCCTTATGATGATGACAATCGCAAGAGATAATTATAACTAACAGAAAAATATGTAACAATGACTAACCTCATTATACCATATGTAAAGCAAACATATAAATATGAAAGGTCAAACCCCTCTCAGGGTAGCTCTCCGCCCATAAGGAGGGAGTTTACCCTTCTGCAGAAGTAATAAAAAAATTATTGCTGGCACTCTCGTGTCTCTTGACTCATATTATCACGGCTAGGGCCCACAACGCAAGACCAAGCTGTCCTTTCCTGTTTGGGCAGCTAACTCGGGTTTTGCTGACATAGCCCACACAAAGTCAAATGGATCTGAATAACATGGCTTGATCTCCTGCGGCTGCACATTCCCCTTACACATCCTCTTGCTGCTTGTGTAGCGGAAGGCTGAGAACCAAAGCAAACAAAACAAATCCCTACAACAAATACTTCTTCAAATTGCATTATAGTTATTTTCCTTAGCTACCTGACACCAAACAATTTTTTGTAGGAATTTTTAAAAATAGTTTTAATTGAAACCAGTATTCATGAAAGTAGGGCACTACCTACATATATTGCATAACAGTTATCTCACAGCTCTGCCACTGCCCCTCAGTCCTGCGCTGCAGAATATTTAACATACAATCCAGGACCAACTGCTATTTCAGTCCTGGGCTCCTCTCACAGCTCTGACAGTGCCCCTCACTCCTGCCCTAAAGCACCCTTTGGTATTCCAGGCCTGGGCTCTGTCAGCATCTTTCAATCCTAATCCACATCACACTTAGTTGATCTAGTTTTGTAGCCTACATGCACAGCATTTTAATTGTTACTGAACCTCTGTCCTAACTTGCCCTGGTTTTTGCAGTCCAGATATATCTTTTGATACATTTTCTCACACACCAAAAGCCTCTGCTTTACCTAAGATAATAAAATAATAATAAAATTGCTATAATGCTCAATTATCTGCTTTCATTGCTTTGCATATGGCCAAATTTAGACTTTGGGTCCAGCACACAGATTTTTGATATTTCACAAGTTTTTTCAGTGTATAAAAAGTATAATTCGCACATTCTCATTGAATTTTTTATGAGCTGCATGTTGCTCATTGCTATATATTCAATAACTCTAATTACCACAGACGTTTATTTTCAGAAGGCTTTCTTCACCACAGGAAGGAGAAAAGCAGATTTATTTCTATGCACAAAAGGGATTTAGGCTCTATGGAAAATGCCACGATCACCTGAGAACACTACTTCTTGTGACCCAGTGATTGGCTATAGCCCTTTTGCAAGAAACATTTACATCATGCATCAATCAATGGTGTCGCTCTGTGTTTCAGAAACACGCCATTTAAATTTCAATTGGTCTCTTGGTGACTGAACCCTGGCACATAGAAACATAAGTGGTTGACCTTATAGATTCAGCCTAAATGAACTATTTGATTGACAGTTGCTGGGGCAATATGACAGTGGATCAGATCCTGGCACTTCTAGCTTTTGCAGAGCACATCTTGGGATTCCATTCTTGGCATGGATGGGCTCTGAGACTGAAAGGTTGGGGAGGATAGATTAAGCAGGGGTACACCTAAAATATGTGCTGCAACATGGATCCAGACATTAGTATGCCAGGAGCACCGAGCACTGTCCAGTACATTGCCTCTGGGGAAAAAAAAAAATCAAGGCAAGCACCCCAGAGATGGACAAATTAGGGACCTAATTCAGCAGTGAAGGAGCAATCAGGGAGTGAAGAGGCTCTGAATGCAAGCCTGGGCTGTCATGATTATGTTCGTTTATAGAATATCTATAGGCAGTTAATTACAAAGCCATCAATTTTGCACTTGGTTTGATAGCTGTCATTTCAATGGGCCTTCATATGGGCTCAGGATCCTCCCATACATAGATCCTTGCAAGACTGGGGAAAAAGGCAGTGAAACAGAGCTTGAAATGGGCAGCCTTGAAGAGACATTGCTTGCAGTGAAAATCCACAGCAGCTGAGCTGGTCACCGGGTCAGAAATAAAAGGAACAGAATGTTTGAATACTGTAATAGGAACAAATCAACACTAACATCAAATGAAGCCTCAGCTTAAAAATACATCTCTGAGCCAGAAGGGTCCCTAGAGGCTGAATGTGGTAGACTGCTTGAAGGTAAGGAATTCCAAAAGCGGGGGCTTCCTATGGACAGGAGCTGTCCTTTGTCCTGAAACCAGCCACTACGTTGATCAAGGGATCTGTGTTACAGGTTACCTTTAAAACATTTTAAATCTGTGGGATGTTATGCCATCCTAAAACTTAGAACAGTCTCAAATCAGTCCCAGGTGAAGGTTTAATGCCATCTCAGATCTGAACAAGCTTGATTTGCCAATAAAGGGCCTAGTAAGAAGGGTGTGGACAAGAGCTGGAACTCTATCCCTCCTCTGGGGTGGGAGAGAAGAGGGGAGGGTGGCATGCAGGTCAGCAGCAAGGTAACTGCCATGTAGCAGTCAGCAGGAGGCAGCCAGAGCCATGGAAGTCTAGAAAAAAAGCCTGTCTGAAGTAAATGGATAGGGGGGGAGGGGTAAAAATAAATATAGAGAAAGGAATGAAAAAATTAAAAAACTAAAAAAGAAAAAAACCAAAATCTTGCATGCATTTCACTGAACTGGGAGTCAGTCAAGGGACAGCTGGGTTAGCACTCACACCAGGCCAGAGCTGAGAACCAGCAAACTTACTGCATGCCATTTCGGGACAGGGCTGAGACCCAGTGGCTTTGCTGCATGCCACATTGGGGCAGAGTGGAGACCTAGCAGGCTCAGAGCAAGTAGGCCACACCAGGACACAAGGTGTCCAAGATGCCCAGAAGGTTCTCTGCATGGGCTGCATGCGTGTGTGTTGCATGTGGGGTTGCATGTTGGGGGATGCTAACAGAGTCGTTTCATATGGACAGCGATTCAATTCAAATGAATACCGTGGGGGAGGAGAAGCTAATCCACAGTGCAGTGGATGGCAGCAGTGGGGCGAGGAAAGGAGATGGTTGCTCAGAGCTAAAAGCCAACTGCCCATGCTCATCAGCAGTTAATTAGCTTTTTAACTGATCCCTTTGCACCAATGGCTAGCCAGCTGCATGCACTGGGGCACTAGAACAAGCAGCGAAATGGTAAGCTGCAGCTGGATGGTCAGGGTATGCTGGGGTCACACCCCCTGGAGGTGGGAGGGGTTGTTGCCTGGGGCCAGCACCTCCCTCACCCCCCACCTCAGGCAGTAAAATTCACGGGGGTTGAAAGTTTATCCACAGAGCAAAAGAATAGGAGGGCTAGGAATGGTGCATCCTGGGATGCCTGAGGAATGAAAATAGAACATTTTTTCTCCCCCAAAGACTAACAATAGCCTGAAACAACCTAGGTAAAACAGATCAAAGATGAAGTTATGCCTATTCAAGCAAAGGTTAAAAAGTTTAAAGGGAACTCTGCATGGGTTAACACCATTTAATGGGTGAATGCTCCCCCTTTATGTGCTTTTATGTTGGTTTAAATGTCACCTGTAACACCACCCTGACATAGACGACCCACTAGCAGATCTCGCATTCTATTATAGGGCATGGACATTAGCTTATTTGCATACCAAGGGCTTGGGTTCCATGCCTTATTAACCTTTCAGTAGTTCTCCAAATGTTGAATACCATTACTTGGTTTACAGTACCACCAAAGCCCTCAAAGTGAGAATGCTGCCCCATTTTGGTCAGCCTTGTAGAGAGACACAGTAAAAGGCAAAGAGACTACAGCTTAAGCAGATTGAACTGATGAAACTTGAAGAAATGGAAACATTTTACTGTGGGGAAACCAAGACACATGTATGTTCAATGTCTTTTTCCAAGGTGATGTGGGGAAGCTCTCTCAGAGCAAGGAATTAAGTACATTTTTCCATAAACTCAATCATATATACACACCCCTACAAGGGGAATGAGAGGCAATTAAATCAATTTAAAGAAAAAGGACATGCCTCATCCCACCATGTTAGAAAAACCTGTGGAATTCACTGTTGCAGGAGGTTGTCAAGTTAAATGCTGTGGCTGGGTAATTTCCTGAGTGCTGATAACATCCAAAGCAATGCCAAAAGCTAAATGAATGGCAAGGGCAATCACATCTTGCACTTCAGGGCATCCAGGCCTTGAAGGCCTGGGGAAAGGGTTTTTTTCCCCTTCTTGTAGTGTTGCACAATGCAAGACTGCCGCAACATTAACCATGATGAGAAGCAGGACGCTGAGATAAAATGACACAATGGCCAGGTATGGAAAATGGAAATGTTACGTTTCTCTGATCAAGGAGTGGAGAGAGATGAGAAGAGAGAACAGGAGAGCAAAAGAATGAGTAAGAGGGAGAATGAAATAAAAGGTGGGAAAAACTCAAACTTATGTAAAAGGAGACAAAGACAAAGATCTAAAAGGAATGTGATAAAAGCAGTTTCCCTCCTCAGTCTTTTCAGAGCAACAGTGCAGAGCATGTCTCTACATCTAAATGAGCAAAAGCAAATGGCAGGTCATGCAGCAAGCATCCATGCCCAGTGGGGGCACAGCTGACCCCTTGCTCTGTGCACAAAGGGCTCACAGCTCTCCACCATTGTTTACACTAGCAGGGAGGCTGGGACAGGCACTTGGTACCACTGACCTGGCCTCCTGTCAGTCAGCGCCATGGCTTGTGCGCCCTCTCATCACTCAGGTCCAGCCGATAGAGTCAACCAGCGAGCACCCCTCTGCTTCAAGGCCTCCCTGTGATTGACAAGGGGCCTCTTGTGGGAAAAGCAACATCACTGACTTATTCAGCTTTCCAGTGCAGATTGTGGTGTTGCCGGAACTTTGTGCAGGTTGGATACAGAACATGTAATATACTATACATGAGCCAACAGAGAGAAGGATGAGAATGATTAATCCAGCTAGGCTGCATAGGGACAAGCTGTTTGCATAGATGAATGAAGCAAAGATATGATTAAGACCAGCCTCATCCAGCTTTCATGAGACCCACTGGCCAACATACATGGAGAAAGGCATACTTGACGCAATATTATTTGCCCAGTTAAAACTCATGTACAAAGGACCAGATTTTATTCCAGCTATTAAGGTCTTGCATTTGAAAGCTTGTCTAACTCCATCCCAACTATGCAGTTGATCCAATAAAAGATATCATGCAAAGAATTCCTTGCTTTTCACATAACTCCTGAACCATCATGGCTACAGCATTGTTCTAATGATACTTATTAGGCATGTAAGTGGATTTAGGTATCTAAATGTGATCCTATTCCAGCCTGCATGAGTTAATTCATGGTTAACAGAAAAGGTGGGTGGTTCCTCCTCTTTCCATTTTTGTGGCTCAGCCCTGAGGCTCAGGTGACGCTGTACTACAAAAGTAGATGCATTAATGGATTTCAGGGACTTGAGCTGTGTGAAATAGAATGAAACCTAGATTGATTTAGATGCCTCATAGATGGAATAAGATCTGACCCCTAGTATCCTTATTTACATAGGAACTGCCATTAAGAAGAGCTTTACCAATGAATAAGCTGACAATGGGTTCCTAGGACTCCTTGCACCCATTTCCAGCCATATATATCTCCACTGTTTCATAGATCACTGCAGTGTTGCCCAGCTGTGTTGGAATGTAAGCAGATAAGAATACGGACTTGCACTGAAATGGCAGGGAGAGGTCAGCTTAGCAGCTCAAGAATCCAGTTACTAATGGCAGTCTTTGATCAGACAGGCTGCACAATTTGCCCTGTCACTTGGGAGAAGCACCAGTAGAACTCAGCATAAGTGATTAAAACAAAGCCATGGACAAAAGGAGTCCAACTGTAAAGCACTCTTTTGCACAACAACAGAGCACTGACAGTACTGACAAACAGAAGAGAGTGCCACCACCTTTGTAGCTCTGATGTTTTCCTGGTGGCTTTGCTCCTCATTTACCCAACACAAGTTAACTTCTGAAATCCAAAAGGATTGCCAAACAAACTCCAAACCTGCAGAAAATCCAAATGGCTGCCTTTTTTTTAAAACGCTCTCCCCTTTTAGAGATAGTGCATCTTCAACCACCCTGCCCACTCTAACTACACAGCTTTTTTCCCCTGGCAAAGGTTTTTCCATGCACAAAAGAAATATCTGATGGACTACCTTTCCACTATTTTTGCTTTAGAAATATTAGCAAGATTTAATTTATATATAATCATATCAGTGCAAAAGAGTTAATTGAAATATTGAATAACTACAACTTTAACAGGATTTGAACATAATACTTTAGACATTACTAAGCGGCTGAGTTATCCACCATACTATACACATTTTAGTTAACTGTGGGGGAAAGACTTTAAAGCCATTATTTTCCCCATGGAAGGGCATTCTCTGCATTGGACCAACAGCTATATGCATGAAAAGTATCTTAAAAATCATATTAATGTACCTTTTTCTCTTTCATTAAAGGGACAGGAGAAGAAAATGTGTCTTACAATTTAGGTATTAATTTCTTATTCATTGGGAACCTGTTAGCCATGGACTAAAGTGTGTACAAATACAAGAACCTTGCTGTGAGTCCACTGACCTTAGTAAAGAAATCCTAGGAATAAAGCATGGCCAAAAACACCTGGGTAACTCTTTTATGAAGCATAGGTTTTTCTACTCATATGAGCCAGGTATTAACTGGATACAGAATTGTGAGGGTGCTCCATGGAGCAGCTGTGGAAGGAACAATGTGTTTGTGATTAGGATCTCAGTGGAGTAGGTGAGAAAGCACTATGCTAAGGGAGCTTATCAGTAAAGCTACAGATGCTACATTAAGTGGGACTGAACTGAAAACTTGATTGTCAGGTACCATGAATTTTGCGGAAGATTATTGCCTGAATGTTGTGCTTGGGGTTTCTCTCCACCTACAAATGGGATTCAACCAGGAACCTCATATTCAGATAAACCCAAAACTGAAAAAAAACCCCATGATTCAGACCCAAAGAGTGCAGACAAAATCTATCTCCAGTCAGCTAAATCAGGCACTTTTCCCAAGGGAATATAGTTTTCCTCTCAGAGCCACTAGTTACAAAACAGTTTTGGCTCAGTAGTGGTTGAAGTGTTTTAAAGAAAGACTGACCACTATTTGGTGGGTCTCAGGCCAGGCCCTAGTGGGAAGAGAGGGATTTGCTTCACAAAATGAATGCTGCCAGGATAAATACATTAAAAATGGTGAGATAGTCAGATACCATGGTGTTGGGAAGTAAACAAACATGGAGAGAGCATGGAGGACACAATTCCTCAAAGGGTAAACTGATTTAGTTAAAAAAAATTATCTTAATCCATGGAATCAGGTGCAGATTTTAAGTTCCTGCAAAAGTAAGGGGTAAAATTTCTGTGCTGTACCAGAAAGATCCTTGGCCGGGAACTCCCATCCCAGGGCAAGGAGAACTATGGCAGCTTTAAAGAGATGAAATGTTGTGTTGTCTGGGTGTTGGAGTTTGTTCTGAGCACAAAATTAAATATGCACGTCGCTGGGTATTATACATGGACACAGGTAGAAGAAACTCATTCTAGTGTGTGCCACAGCTACTCTTATTCCACAGGTTTTCTGACCAAAGCTAGACCCCAAACTAGTGAACAAAATGAAAACAAGTCACATTAAAACAACTGACCTGAATTCTGAGCCAAAACTTCCACCACACTCAGAGATGCCCCTAAACATTTTTTTTTTAAGGAAAAGCTTTCTAAGAAATCAAATCCCAGTGCCTCTTTCCTATTATTTATTTGTTGTCAAGCTTTTCCCATCCTTTTTCCTATAAAACATATATGTATGAAAGCTTCACAGGGAAGCACATTCTTCTTACATTTCCAGTCTGCTTTTTCAGAACGAAAAGGTCCAAATGCAAAGTTCAGAGAAGCATCTACCTCATTTTTAAGTACTGATGTGAACTGATCCTCCACAGGCTTGGAAGTTTTATTTAGGGATTAGAAAAAGTAATCCTGATCTATTAAAGCTACAGGGAGGTCAGGCACAGCAGTAGCAGACCAAGAACTTTCCATGCCCACAGTCAAAGCATATTCTGTTATTCTCTTTTTGTCTTGAGCAGCCAGATGGAAGGAGGCAAAAGGCTGGGCATGTCTTCACAGTGTTTCCTGACATGTTTACAACACAGAAGTGAGACGAAGCTCTTGTCTCGAAAATTTTTGCGACGTCCAAATGTCAGCTTACAGTTGATGTGGTGCCAGGCTGCCCCGATGGACTTTCTGTGCCAGTGGGGTTTTACACTCTACGAATTGCCTACAAGCAGTTGCCTGAAAATTGACAGAATGGGCCTATTTCGGGAAGGAAGGGGAAGTGAAGAAATTAAGAATAATACCCCAACTACTCAGGAAACAGACAACATGCATGCTTAGTTTAGAAGGCCATCAAATTAAGGAAAATGGTAGAAGCATGCACAGTTGGTAGTTTGGAAGGAGAAATTCCCCCAGCAAGTAATACAGAAGGGATAGTACAGACAGCTTAACTCAAGGGAACTGACTAGTACATTAGGACCAACCTTTCCCAGCAGATGGTGCTGTAGGAAATAGTTCAGAAGCTCTGAGGAGGGGGGAATTCATTGTTTCCTAGATGGAGCTGCTTGAGGAGTTCACAGCTATTCATCCCAACCTCCCTCAATTGGGGGTACTATATGGGACTGTGTAGGTTGTGCCTGGCCATAGGGAGTTTGCAGTTCCTCTACTACCAGTGCCTCCTAGCAGGGACTATAAAAAAAATCTACCATTAAACATCGCAGTAACAATTAATATATAAGTAGTTAATATTTACCAACTGAATCATCTCTCATAATGCATCCTCTGCTTATTTATTAATAGGTAACTACACAACTTCAAATGGAAATGAATGGTCAGTGCTTCCCTTGGGCTATTGATAAAGGTTGCTTTCGTTTTAACTGTAAAGACCATTCATAAATAAACCATCAAAATGCCCACTGGGAGATTAAAATCTCTATTATGGATTCAAGTTCCCCAGCAGACTTGCATGGTGTCACCATAAATAGGCCTTGAATAATTTTAATATACTCAAACTCTGCAGGATTCAAAGTTCAGCAGCAGGTAAGACTCACTCCAAAATTGTGTTTGGTTTTGGCTACATGGGTTTAAAGCAGCCCTGTTTCCTGCATCATTATCAGGGAGTATGCATAGTTTCTTTTAACTGCTACACACCTGGGGAGAACAGGAGTACATGGGCTTCTTCCTGGAACACAGATTTTCAACAGAAAATTCATGACAACAAGAAGTTGGACTTCTGATTGACAGATTACTTGGGCAGGAGAATCCAGAAGCACCTGTTCACTTGACTTTTAGTGGGACTTACGCTTTTACACCCCGTAGGAGTTTTTGGAATTCTCTCCTTCAGTCTTAAAAGCACGTTGAAAAAGTACCTAAAGCAGTAGCTGCCGGCAGGGGTGGATAAACCCAGGGACCATAGGCAACCTTCAATATTTCTCACAGGTCACTAAGCATCTTCCTCATCCAGCTTTTAAATGAAAAAGGAAGCAGTTTGCCAGGGGTATGTTACCCAGCTTTAGCGACAGCCCCAGTATACAGACCAATTTGGGAACCCCTGTAATCTAAAGCACTATACCCTTAGCACACAGTTCAGTACCTACTATTAAATGATGCTGCAGCACCTGTCTATCTCCCTGCACCATCTTGTTCTTACCCCTGTCATACTCCATGATTCTACAGGTGTTACTATGGCCAATCCTAGAAGATGACATCAAACCAAAGCCTTCGCTCTAACCCAGAAGGTATTGCTTTTTATACAGCTTGCACTCTCTTGCAGAAACAACCTCTTACCAGCAAGAAGTCCCTGAGAACATTTTCCATACTAATGCATTCAGGTAACACACCCCCAAAAAGGAACAGCCACTGAGGAGCAATGTAACTCTGCCATATTACTATAAACAGTCATCACATCAACTGTAACGGCAGGCCCGGAAGGCAGGAGACAAGGAACACCCCCTACTGCATGATATCTGCATTCAGATGGGAAAAGGCCAGGTTCCACAATGTTTGATGCTAAATCTCACCCTTGAGCTTTTGTGCACAGATTCTGACTGGATTCGAGCCTGGCAGCATGTACTGCTGAAGCATTCAAAGACCTCTGATGATGAACCAGGCGACATCCTTGCCCCAAGACCAAGCACTCCTGCGCTTCTTCATGCTCTGGTAGACAAGATCCCTGGGCACAATTCTTGCCTCCTGCTTCCCTATTCTCTCCTTCCAAGAAGGCTTTGGGGGAGAGATGCTAGACTTTCCTTTGGCATCTGACACCAAGTAACTCTACATGGCTGTTTCTCAAGGGCTCGGAAATGTTACTTTAAGCTATCCCCCACCCCAACCTCACCTCAAATAAAGGGAGCAGCTCTTCTTTCTCCATCACTAAAACACATGCCAGAGTCAAAATAGAGGTTATCTTGGCTACTGAGCACACAGGCAGGTCAGGGACTAACAGAAGAATGAGAGAGAATAACAAATCCCAGCCCAGAGACATACATCACCCTTTCTTGATAGAGAGTCAAACACCCTGCACAACACACAGTCCCCAGGAACCGTGTTGGGCTGGAGGGACAGGTGGAAACTGGACAGGTGGTCCCATCCCCCACCAGGTCAAGGCTGTGCATAAGACTACTCCTTGCTCTACACTCAGGACCCTGGGAAGGACAACATTTGCTCATGCCACAACTGTCTCAGCATTAGCCTGTCCCCCTTTCCTCCCTCCCAAATGGCAAGGACCTCCCCTCCTCTCCGTGCTCGCAGCCATAGTTTCCCAGGCAGGAAGCCCCCAGGATCAAAATGCTGCAGACACTGAAGATGCGATTAAATATTTAAATCAACCAAATTACATTCTTCAAGTGACATTCAGCGGCTGTGCTGCTACCCTGCCACTTGCTTCCCCCCTGGCCTGTAGCTGCTGCTCTTCCCCCCACATAGGCCTGTGCCAGCCTGGGAGCTGCTCCTTTCACTCTGCTCCCTGCTAAATGTTTTTTATTCTCAACCACCTGCCCTGGGCCGTTTCATCAATTATTAATCAAGTGCATCATGAATATGCAAATCAGCCCCACATACTCGTTTTTATTAAATTAAAAAAGAATAAAAAGAAAAAAAAGGAGCCATGTAGCACGCGGCAGCATAATGGATGATGGCGTAGGTCTCTGCAGGGGTGGAGAATAAGGGGCAAGGAGAGGAAGGGAGGGGAGCAGCCTTATAGGAACAGGCTGAGAAGCAAGTTTGCCTCAAATGGGCCTTGGAAACTGGCAATTCAGAAATATTCACTTTTCCTTTAAAGCTTACAACTCCATGGGAAAAGGGTGTCTTGGACAGTGGATGTGAGGTGACATGGGGGAGGGGGACCTAATTTTGCAACACCAACAACAAGACTTTAAAACGTGGCAGTTGTTTTCCTTTTATCACCATCCCCCACTTCCCAATAGGGGGCCGGGGCATGCTGCCAGCCTGGATTTCTCAGGTTATGAGAGCTGCAACTCCCTACCCTGTTGTGTATAATAAACCTTTCCTCCCTCCTGTCCCTTCAATATGCCTTCTCATGCTGGCTCATCTGCATGCCCACCACCCTCTCCCTCCCCACCACTCCCTTGTGTAAAGTGTGCTGGTTGCCAACCACCCCTGGAAATGTGGGTCCCCAGTGACAGGAAGCCAACTTGCCCATGACATACAGGGATAGCTGAAGACTAGGTATAGGTCCAAGAGGAGGAGGCTCTTCCAGAGAAGGAGGCTGGGATCAGTAAATTCCTTTGATCTGCTTTTAGCCGTAGCCTCATTACAGAGAAAGCAGAGCAGAGTCACCTTGATGAAAATAGATCCCTCCCCATCCCCATCAGCCTGAGAGAGCAACCATGCTAGGGCTGACAACCTGTCTGCTCCCCTCCACATCAAAGCGTGGCTATTTATCCACCCCTGCCGGCCCCGCTCAATTCAGATGGCAGCCAGCTGACTGCAATGCCGAGCACTGACAAATTGCCTCGGCCGGGCTCCACAAGGGTTGAAGTGCACTTAGTGCAGGCAGGAGAGCACAGGCATGCGACAGCACCTGGGGCACAGGCCAGAGTCTCTGCCGGAGAACCTGAGGTGAGTATACATTACAGCCAGTCCTTGGCCTCTTCATGACAAGGAGGGGGCACTTTGTGAGGGCGCACCTGGCCTAGGAAATCAAACAAACACCAGAGATGGGCCAATGCTATGGCCCAGCCCATACTCGAAGGGGCTGAGGTTTCAGAGGATGCAGTGAGAAGGGAGGTGTTGGTCTGGAGGGGACGCACGTCAGCAGTTTGGTGCACCAGTGCGTTTGGAGTCTGCTCAGGCCAGCAGAAGATTTTGGAGGCCCTAGAGATGGGAAAAAAACACAGTATCCAAAGGAGGACCTCCTTCAATGTTGCCAAGGGCTTCCAGCTGGTGGTTTGAGGAGGTGAACACATTTTAGCTACAGCATTTAGCAGGGCTGGTGGCACTGATGTAGGGGTGTATCCACAGGGGGTACATTCGTGCAGCTGCCCTGCTTCTCACCATACAGTAGCCAGGGACTTTTTTAAGTTCCAAAGAAGGTAAGAATTCCACCCCCTCCTTCCCTCCATGCTTAGAGGCACGTCCCCTCCCCTCCCCTCCCACTCCTTCCCTCTCCTGCCACTGCTGCTGCTGCCTCTACCTTGAGCTGAGCCCACCCCCCTTGCAGCCCAGCTGAAGTAGGACAGAAGCTCCCCTTGTCCCAGGACAGTAGTATCAGCAGCACTGACAAACCAGGGAGGGGAGGGAATCAGACACACCTGTGAGCACAGAGGGGAAGGAAGGGTGGAAATCTTACCTTTTTTGGTACTTAAGAAAGCAGAGGATTCAACTGCTCCCTCTTTCTAAAATCCTGACTCCATTACTGCAGTGATGCATTTTGCCCACAGAGAGCAAGGACAACTTACTAGCTTTGTGACACTGATTTTTAGTTATGCTGCACCTTGCATAGACATCATAAAATCTGTGCCAAAGAAACATCACTGCTCTGATCTGGCAATGTATCACCCTGCTTCCTCTGTTTGTGGTAAACGGATGTAGTAATGGAGAATCGGGGTTTGGCTGTCCCTGTCATATTTGGCCCCATATACTTTCTGCCTTCTTACAAAGTTAGGCATTTCCCTGCTATTCAAGTATCAGAGGCCTAACACTGTGATACCCTGTGTTCCACATTGATGAGCCCAGTGGACAATACTATGATCTCAGATGAACCTGTATAACTTCTCTCATGGAGTCATGTGGGATAAAAGCCAAGTGAGGGAGTTTACAATCAGATCCAGTGTCTACAAACGGTCACACAGCCCACAACAGCTTGGCTGCCCAAGTACTTGTGTTCAGAGAGGGGGAGAAGTTGCCTGTACCCTAAATCGCCATATGCAAATGTAGAGGCAACACAATATACCCTCCAAGAGTATTGTGCTGCTCTTCCCCCAGCTACAGCACATTCTGGATACTGAATATAAAAACAAGAGAAATACCCATTTTATGCACTGAAGAATTTGAATGCTCCCAAATGTCAGCTCCTGAGCTGAAAGGGAGTGGGGCAGCAGGGGAACCTACTCCTAATATACCCACATAAACATTCATTAGGGGCTGTTTTTTTGTTGTCCTTGTTTCATTTTTTTTCTAAACTACTATTCCCCACATGCTGGTACACAGGTAAATTGTTCTCAGATGAGGAAATAGTCTCTCCCCATTCCCCAAAGATTAACATGCAAGGCCCTGAACTGAGCAGCAAAGGAGAAAACCATGTTCTTTTTTCCAACCATTCAATAGTTTCCCAACTTCTTTTCTGTGTATTTTGTGTATTTTTCAGTTCTAAATTAATTTCTGCTGCTTAATCTTGTGGAGACCCTGTGTCCCCACTGTTACCTTGGGCCTTTCTTAAACAAAGGCAAAAATGAAAAGAAAAAAAAAGAAGAAAAGAAAAAAAAGAGAGTAATTTGCTGCCATAGTGATTCCAGTGAAACGCAAGTGCTTCATTCCCCCTTCCCCAAAGGAAAAATTTAATCCAGAAGCAACACCTAAAAATCATCCCTTATCTGACCCATTACCACCAGCATCCCATTCATTTGACAGGGGCTAAGAAGACAGTACTCACTGCCTCACATAGCAAGTTTTGCTATGCCAAAAGGACCATAAAGACTGCTGCCCCAGCTGGCTGAAAGTCTTCCTGCCAGAAAGAAACCTCTGGATGACTCTGGTTATGCTACACTGTCTCTGCAATGAACCCAGAAGCTTTAGCAAGCAGCACATTAGACTCACTCACTCCCATTCTGCACCTGCTGAAACCTGAATATTGTGCAGCGCAATGTAAGATCATCACTGAATGTATGCCAAGAAGCATGGCTGAGACAGAAAGGGGCTCTGAGCATATGCTCAGGGCTGTACTAGCTGCCCGATTTGCAGGATTCAACAGGCTAAGCATGAGTGTGTGGACAGGGCATGTTTTTCAGCAGGGCTTCTGGGCTTGCCCACACAGAAAGGATTGACATGTTTTAGAGAGGGTGTCTGGTCAGTCTCAGACCATGCCCACCACCTCTTGCACTACTTTGTGAAGGAGCCAGGTCAGCAACATGGCTAAAGGACAAGATACCCTTTGGTCATGTCCAGCTGGCATGATATCCTTTGGGAGTCAGTACAACTTAGAACAGTCTCACTGCTTCTTCTCAGCTCCCCTGCAGCTCTTGGAAAATCGTATTCCCCATGGGAAAATGTTAATCCTACATCTCCAGCATCAATCCTTTTACTTGGGATCCTTATCCCATAGTCCAGCACTGTACAGATTCTAGTTAAGCTTATATGTGCCAGTCATTATTCTGCCTTCTTCTAACTAGCCCATTGTTCACAGAGCCCTCTGTTCAGCTTCATCTTTTCCAATGCCCTTGTCACAGGCGACAACCTGGTAAGGAGCCTCCAGGTCCTCAACCACCTGGGTGAAAGCGATCTTCGCTTGCTGGAATTCACCATCCAGCGCAGGGTGTCAGAGCTTGCAGCAAGGCGGTAGCCCTAGACTTCAAGAGGGCCAACTTCAATGAGTTGAGGAGATTAGTGGGAGACGCGCTGGGGTTTCCGAGAGCAGGGGAACTCAGTGCCCAAGACGAGTGGTTGTTCCTTAAGGAGACAATACTCAGAGCCCAAGGGGTGACCATCCCAACAAGAAGCAAGGGGGGCAGGAGTGCCCAAAAGCCCCCCTGGCTCATCAAGGGCGTCCGGGAATGCCTGATTGACAAAAAGGCAGCATACATCTGGGGGAAGAGGGGGGTGCTATCTCCAAAGAGGAGTATACCTCCTCTGCTCGGGCCTGTAGGGGGGCTGTCAGGAAAGCTAAGGCGGACATAGAGCTAGGACAAGCGTCCAAGATCAAAGATAATAAAAAGTCCTTTTTCAAATATATAGGGAGGATGAAGAAAGCACTGGGAAACATGGGGCCCCTGCAAGATCCTCCGGGCAATCTGGTGGTTGCGCCAAAGGAGAAAGCAGACCTCTTTAACCAATTCTTCACCTCTGTTTTCTTGTGCAGGGACCAGGACTTCCCCACCGTGATGCAAGATGGACTTGAGGGGAATGCCTCCAGACCTCAGG
>NW_017728943.1:15207952-15248608 GCF_001723895.1 Crocodylus porosus | reverse complement strand
CTTTAAGAGGCGGCTTGGTGCCTACCTGGCTGGAGTCATCTGAGCCCAGTTTTTCTCCTGCCCAGGCAGGGGGTCGGACTTGAAGATCTACAAGGTCCCTTCTGACCCGACTTCTATTATTCTATGAACATTATAATCATTCCTGCTACTTAACCCGCAGGTTCTGCCTCCACCCTGCCAGATCCCTCCCCCAGGTCTTGTTCTCTATTAACTTCAACCACACCACTGCAAAAATGCAGCCCTCAAGGTACCAGCCATGTTCAGAATGGCTCACTTTGCCATCGTAAAGTGGATTGGAAAACTGAGCTTGGGGAGAGTCTTCACACCCCATGTAACTGGGTCCTGCTTGCTCCTCAGACAAGCTCTTTTGAGAGCTCTGTATGCTGCCACTTCTCACTTGCTCCTGGGCTCTCCCTTCACCTGCAGGACACTGGACTGAGTCTACTGATCTCGAAGGTAGAACTATAACCCTACTTGGATCATGTGACACCTGAAGCTGCTGTGACTGCTGTTTACAGCATCTCTATTTTACAAGGATCTCTTCCTCTGTGCAAATGAAGCACCCATAGTCAAAGTTGCTGCAGCCAGGGACCATGAAAATATGTACCCCATATATTCAGGGAAACTTATTTTCATTGGACTCTGGAAAACTTGGGTGGGTGCCTATCTTAAGGACATTTTGAAGGTGACTGATCTTCAGAAATGTCACCAAGAAGCACTGGGGAAAATGCATCTTCTTCCAAAAATGGAAGTATTGGAGTTGCTAGTCAGAGTTGACTGTCTTGGCTTTTGTCATTTCTTTTTTGCCACTTTCCCTAACCCAGCCTACAATTCGCAATAGATATCCCCCAGCTAAGCGAGCAGTGGCACTGGTCTGCCTTTCCCAGGTGAAAAGATTCAGCTGAAGGGGGCCTGAACAAGTGTCACAAAAGCAAAAGGCAGCTTTAAGGTCCAGGCAATGCAACAGAGAGAAGCATGCGAGTTCAGTTGAGGGTCTGTGTGGAATCCAATGTTGAGCTGCAGTCCATGAGATGAGATCTAAATTCTGATCTGGACTGTAGGGCTCAAATGAAATGTATTCTGAGCACAAACTCTGCAGAGGAGAGACTAGGCTGCTGGACTTCTGTGGCACCTAGGAGTTACTTCTAGAGATAGCTCTTGAAGGGAGGTGACTCCACAACTAGAATACTTTCCTAATATAGCAACATGAGAAGACTTGTATTGCATTCCCACTGAAATGGTCCCCAAATGCATCTCCCACAACAATCCAATACTGGCAGGGGCACATTCTAGGATGTTAGCTGTACACCTTTAATTCTACCTCTAATTTCTTTGAAGTTGAGACCCCAAACTGGACTTCTGTGCAGCTGGAATACATGCTGCGCATGGGCTGTTTCTAGGGCAAATATTTGTTCTAAACACTATGTCTAAAAAGATTTCTTCTCTCTCTTGCTCTCAATTTTTGCATCTTTCGGTCCTGAAAGTAATTAACTTTCAATGGCAGCTAATTATAAGTGAAGAGAAATTGGAGTCTGCTGTTTGTTTGGCGCAAGCTTGGCAAAGTGTTTTTTAATTGGAAACCCTCTTTGCCGGGTGTATTTCAATCCATTTTGCACTGTATTTATTGTTCCAGATTCATATTGTAACCGTGACCTTTCATCTAATGACAGAAGCTCATGCCGAGAAAAAATGATTATTTTAACAAATAGACATTAGGTCTAGGAAAGAGAATGAGAGGAAAAGGAGGTTAGAAGAGAACGCAGGAGCCCAAGGGGATGACATGGGACAAGAACGTCAAAGCCGCTGGATGAACAGTTCTGACACCACAGATTCTAGCAGAAAGAATTGTCATGGCCACCCAAGCCTTAACATTCCTCACCTCTATCTTTTCAGATAGCCATTTTCTTGAAATCATTTTCCCCCTTTTCCTGGGACAGGATTAATCCAAAAACACAGTGACATAGCTGCTGCCATGCCTTTGACTGCAGAGTGGAGAAAGCCACCCTGAGCAAACCAAGCATCTGACCTGATGGCATCCCACATAGAAAAAATGCTCAGAGCAGCCCTCTGAACACAGGTTCTGTGCACAGCCCGTGGTAGGTCTGGAATTTAAAGGCTGTGGCTTCCATCAAAAACCTGATACTGATGGCCTGAAGCATCCAATAAACCACAATACAACATGCTTCTCTGGGGGAAGACGTGAGGAAAGGACATGTTTAGATGTGACCCCTTTTGGAATGGCTGAGAATGGGAGTCATGCTCATGCTGTCTGCTGCACAACTGACACTATGTTGTAGGAACTGCAGGTGGCTGTTGAAGGGTCTCCTGACCCCGCCCCACCAATCAAAGGGGGAAAAGTCACATGGACGCTGCAATGAAGAGCTCCCTCTCTTCCCACTACTTCCGTTCTGCATAATACCCACCTGACCCTTTCAAAGAACTCCAATTCAGAAGAAGTACAACTTTGAGAGGCCTAAAATGGCAGTGTCCCAAAGCTAAGAGCCTGTAGTTGGAGGAAGAGAAGTTGAAGTAGGGTATAAAAAAGCATCCTCTCCACAGCCCTTCACACAGAGCACCAGGCCTAAGCCCAGCACCTCATATATAGATCCTTTGCCCAAACCAGCTGTTTGCTTATGGTGACTCCAAGGTCGCAAGCAAAAGGACAGTGGGGTTTTTTTGTGGATTCTAGTAATAAAGAATGTATGATTTAGGGGATTTTCCAGGTGGGAAAAATAAGCCCCTGCTTTTTTTCTGTCCAATGTGTACACTACAACCCTTTATTCATAGAAGGGAAGAGGCCTCCCAAGTCAGGAACTGACAACCCTTCTCAATGCAAACAGTCATTGAGAAACTGGTGGTAAAATAAAACCTGTTCGGTGAGATTACGGCGGGGCCCGGAGTGGCCTGTTCTGTCAGGAGAGCCCCCCAAAAAGGCACAGAAAGACTAAGGAGAGCAGACGGAGAGCACTAGCCAAGAGCCCTGACCACTGCTTTCCCTTCTGAAATCCCCCAAACTCTAGGTATGCCTTTCTAATGCAAACAACAGTACCCTGTAATAGTCATCACTTTAATGTGTGTTGGAGGAAGATAATAAAAGCTAAACAGTCTCCTTTGTTATGGAGCTCCCCTGTCTGCACTTCCCCTGCCCTGCAGGACCTGATGTGGCCACTGCTAGATCTATAATCTCCTGTTAGTGCCTGAAAGACCACAAATGACAAGGTGACGGCTTAGGTATCTCAGACCCAATGAAGCCAAGAGGTAACATCTCCAGGAAACAGGAGCAGCAGCTCTTTAGGCTCAGAAGTGCCTGGTGAGGTGCATGTGGTACATTGTGAACTGGCAGATCCTGCTAATAAACTGCTTTTGCCAGCTGTCCACGTGGCTTCTGCAAGGAGAAGCTTAGCATGCACTGGAGGCTGTTTGGCAAAAGGCTTAGTAGATTAATTGCAAGCCATTTATATGACACACAGAGTACCAACTGGCTAACATTTAGTTACCGGGGCCAGGATGGGCCAGGCTTAAAGCAGCAGAGGCATCAGTCCATCCAACTTGTGGAATCAATTGATATCACACTGCCAGCCATGACTACCTTCTCTACCAGACCCCTAACTTTCTCCCCTGAAAGACTCTTTATGGATCATCTTATCCAGCAGAATAGGACTTCGCTGCCTCTCACTCAGTTCAAACATGCCCTCTGGGCACTTGTACATGTGATGAAAATTCCAGTTAATTGCAGTTTAATTGAGTCACACTTTACACATACAGGGATTTTTCTGCATTTTAAATGAGTTTGTTACATTGCAAACTAAACCACATCTTCACATAGTTTAGTTTGCTTGTAACATTACAGCCTCTAATCTGAAAGCTTGCCCCCTGGTCGTGGGAGAGGTAGGCTGAAGGCAGAAGCTCAGAGGCAGCACCTGCTGGAATGAACTCTTTCCTAAGCCACCTGGGGCTTCCAGAGCCATATGTACTGTACCTGTCACCTTCCCACTGTCTGGGACCACCCAGGAACAGGCTGGTTTGCCCCTGGGGAGCTCAGGGAAGCAGCAGGAGGGCAGCTGGGCATGCTGGCAGCTAAAGATGGTGGCAGGGATGGTGTATGGTGCGTTGGAAGGAGGAGGGGTCACTTTCCCCCATGCCAAGCAGCAGTTTCTGCCCAGTGCTGCTGCTGGTCAGCCCCAGTGGGTGAGCCTGAGGCCAGCACTGGGGCCCATGCTGAGCAGCAGCAGCCCGGGATAAACTGCTGCTCAGCGTGAGAGGAAAGGAACCCCTCCTCCTACCACTGCCAGCTCTTCTTGGTGCAGCCGCTTGGAGCCCATGTGGGGCTGCCCTGTGTCTGCTCTGCGCTGCTGCCCCATGGGGAAGCCCAAAGGGGGCAGTGACATGGCAGAGCAACCCCATGTGGGCTCCTAGCAGCTGCACCAGGAACTGCTGGAAGTGGGAGGGGCTGATTTCCCCCCACACTGAGCATCAGTTTGTCCCCTGCTGCCACTACTCAGCTGAAACAGGCTAGCATGAGGTCAGGGCTGTGCATGCTGGTCCCCACCTGTTCCATAGGGTTGGGGCACAGGGGGCTGGGAGTGAGCATGTGCACGAGAGTGCGGTGACAGCTGGGCAGAGGCAGAGGGCCAGTGCCAGCAGGACCCAGAGCAGGGCGACAGAAGCACAGGGTCCTGGTCAGCAGGGGCTCCATGGAGCCAAGCCAGCTCCCTTCTGGCACAGCTCAGCCCAGCTCCACAGACACCTGCCAGCCCATGCCCTGCGCTCCTGCTGCCCCACACTCTGGGCCCCATCAGTACTGGCCCCGCATGCCCAAACACCTGCTCACTTCCACTCCCCTCTGCCCCCCACCACTGCTTTCCCTACTCTCCTGCCTGCCTGCCTGCCTGCCTCTCCTGCACCATGTGGCTTCCGGCTGCATGGAACAGGCAGGAGCCAGCCTGGCCCCAAGGACTGGGGTAATCGCCTGTGGTCCTCCCCTGCCTTCCTGCTCCCTGCCCCACTTCTTACCTGAATTTCTTGCTCTGGAGCAGGCAAGCATGAACAACCCCAGGGTTCCAGGCCAGAAGCCTCTGCTAGGCAGGGGCTTCCCACTGCGGGGGGGGAGGGGGGACAGGGAGCTGGTGGGCCTTGCTGCTGCAGGGTTCTGCTGTGGTTCCCCTGGCTCCTATTGCCCCTGGCTCCTGTCATCTTTGAAAGGCAGCTAGGAGCAGATAAATATTAATTTTCTAAAATTTTTAGGGGCCCCATGGGCTGGATAGAATGGCCTGGCAGGCCAGGTCCAGTGCAAGGGCCATATTTTACCCACCCTGCCATATGTGAACTCACCCTCTCTGTTACAGGCCCACAATGATAAACAGATGAAAGAGACTTCCAGAGCAGGGTTGGAGAGGTACAGCAAGCAGAAGGCAATGAACTGCAAGCACACAGTTGCTCTGTTTCAATACAAATGCCCTTGCAAACACAGAGCTAGGAGGGAGAATATAAGTAGCATGAAAGGCAGTGCCCCACCAGAACCCAGATGGCCCAGGAGGCTGGTGTAATTAAGGTATGCAACTTTCTATAGCCAGTGGTAATTTCTATAGCAGAAGAGAATGATGTGGCTAGCACCAGCTCCAGCAACCTTTGACCCTTCAACCTGAATGACCAGGTGCCTACGTGCAGCTGGGTTTACTGCAGGTGGCCTTTTTTGCATGTCTGAGTGGGGCTCATACTCACACACCTGGATCCAAGCAAAATGCCTTCACCCTTCTGCTACTCCATCTTGCACACAAGCAACATACAACCAAAGATAAAATAGTCTCTAAGCCTCTAAGATACAGGACAGAGATCCTACAGGAGTTGCCAGCTGTTCTATAAGGAGCTGTATTCTGGGTACGTGTAGTTTCAGAGAATCTGGGCTGGTTTGGGGTTTCTAGTGGGAACAATCCTCTGGCAGATGACTGCTTTAGATTTGTGGCTTTGAATCTGAAGTTCTCAGAGTAGAAAAACAATGAGAATCTATATAAAGTCTTAGAAGCTCAGCCAACAGTCACCTTTTTTACAGCTCTTATTAAGACTACTGTAGAAGCACCTAAAAGGCTTAGGAGCCTCAAACTCATTGAAAATATAGGAACTTCAGCTACCAACTACTTTGTGCTTTTATAAATGGACTCTGGCAAAAACACTGTGGCTAACAACCCAGTTCCTTCAGAAGGCATTGTGAAATATTAAAGGAGTACATATATCATTTTCTTTAAAGAGGTTAGCACCTTCAATGGATGGCCTTGGAACCCATCATAAGGATCCCTCACCCCCAGGTTCCAGCATCTGGCAATGAGATGCATAAAATGCCTCAGACTGTGTACAGCTCTTTAAGACTGGCTGAAACATATATCCACATGGAAGATTTTCAGAGGCACAAACAAGACAGATTCCCACCGACTTACAGTACCTTCTGTTCTAAGCAGGCAATAAAGAAGCCAAAGAGGAAAATCTCAGTAGAGAAAATAGCTCATCACAATGTCTCTACTCCCTCTAACCCCTTTCTCACCCAAGCTTAATTATCAAAGAAAACTCATTGGCTAAAAGTCATGTTCAAGAAATATCCCAAAGTCCATCCCAGTATCAGCACCAAAAACCCCCAAATCATCAGACATTCCACTCCAGGTTTGGGAATTCTTACATTTCTAGCTTGGCTTTTAACCCACCAAAAGAAGGCCTTTCACAGAATCATAGAGAATGAGGGTTGGGAAGGACCTCAGGAGGTCATCTAGTCCAACCCCCTGCTCAAAGCAGGGGCATCCCTAACTAGATCATCCCAGCCAGGGTTTTGCCTAGCCAGGTCTTAAACACCTCAAAGGATGGAGACTCCATAACCTTTCTGGGTAACCTGCTCCAGTGCCTTACTACACTCCTAGTGAGAAAGTTTTTCCCGATATCTAACCTAAACATCCCTTGCTGCAAATTAAGACCATTCAGCACTGCTGTTGCAGCCTAGAGTTTGTCACGTTTCAAAATCAGTCCCCCAAAATGAAGTCAGTGTATCTGTGTGCATGCACTGCAGATGCGTTTAAGTTGCATTATAGCTTGATATCATGACCTGATGGAATGGACTTGGAAGACATGGACCCTTTCACTCCTCCAAGCAAGTGTACCAGTCATAAGACAGCCGTGCTGAAATACATTAAAAAACAAACAAAAAACAAAAAAACCCAGAACCAAAAAAACTATTCTTTGAAACTAGAAGATATGGCAGAGGAACTCCATAGCAGTCCCCACAAAGTATTTTTCATGTATTTTGCATGTAGCCCTTTCTTCCTTCAGATAACAGCCAACTACTGTGCTTAAGACATTGGGCCAGTTCCTGTTCTCAGCAAAATAATTTGTAGAAAATTCTGATTAGTGCCAACAGGAATCAATGTTTATGAAGTCTATAGGATAAAATATAGAAAAGCACCAAATGACTTTGGAATCTAGAGTCCCATTTTCAAGAAAGACTTAGCTGTTTTACACGTAAAGGTCTATTGGACTTTCAACAAGACACAAGCTCCTATGTGGCATACATGCTTTTGAAAACTTTACTCCAAGTCTTTAAATTTTTTTTAGACATTTTGATTTACTCTCTCTCTCTCTTTGCTCTCATATAGAATAGTTTGCCATCTTGACAACAACCACCCTCACCTTTATGTTTCTAATGGAGCTTGAAATAATACGATAGGTAACAAAACAGTGCTTTGGTTTTGTTTACTGGTGTTGTGTGCACTAGGTTCATAGAGCAGGTCACAACACAGCTCTAGAAAGGGGGGTCAAAACAGGCAGGCTTTGCTGTTGACTTTGGGGGCATTGAGACAAACTGAGAGCTTGCAAATTAATTGCTTCTGCAGAGCAAGGCAAAAAAACACAAAACCAGAACAGATTTCTTGCAGGCCCTACTGTAAGAGTGCAGCCTTCTGCTCCCCCCTTGCCCATGAAGTGTCTTCAGGAGTGAATAACAGCTTCTGATGGTTTTAGAATCTGTACTGTGGAACGTATGCATAACAAGGCTATAATAATGTTATGGCAGATCGCATCTGGAATCCAAACTTTTTGCTGGGGCTAAAGCACCAAGCAATAACTCTTCACTTGTGTCTCTGAGTGATTTGAATCTCTGATTGAGGCCAATATTTGAGGACAGTTACAAGCTATCACCATTTCAAGTGATTCAGATAAAACTATGGCGAGAGCCTACAAACCTCCAAGGAAGCAATACCAAGACACTTAATTTAACCCTTTGCATGCCACACACACCCAACTGACTAACCTCCTCTACCGCATTTCATTTAAAATACTGCCCAATAAGGCACGCTTCTAATTTTCAGGATAGTAGCAGGGGGAACAGAAGAGAAGTGAGGTATTATGCACACTTGTGTAAATTTAAAGGCACTCAGTGGAAAGCAGCTGACAATATGGAGAAGATCATAGGATCCATTCTGTTGGTACTACCAAGCCTTAAGTTAATGGATCAAACATTTTTTCCCAGCCATACAACACAGCTGTCTATCTCAATGGACCAGTCAGATTAATATCAGTTACTTTCCTGGTAAAGCAGAGACTTATTTCCTTCCCCCATACTTCTCCCCCACTCCCTCTACCCCCACCCCCCGGTCCATTTTTAGCTCTAGGCACTCCATGATCCATTGGCTAATTAAGAGTTAGGGGTCTGCAATCAGACTGCAGTTGCAATCTTGATGTTCCCTTTGACTTACTAGACTGGCAGGAAAGGTACCAATTATCAGAACAAATGCAACAAGAAGGAGGAAGAAAACACATCTGTCTTCTGACCTATCCAAAATGCTAGCCCTTTATGGCAAGGGGCTCTGCTAATCTTCAACTCTGCATTGGTCTACAGCCTCGCCTTTCTCTGTCATCTGACAGCAGCTGCCCAGGGGCCCTACAGCCTTAAAATCTCACAGAATCTGTAGGAAGAAAATGTTTCTTTCCAGAACCACAGTATTCACCGGGTAGGTTTTAAAAGGCCAGGATTGAAAAGATACTGAACAATTCCTTCTGCATGGCAGTTGCACCCTAATATCTACTGCCAACGCCAGGGGTTTCAAGGACAGCAGTAACTGAAAGCCACTTGTGAGAAATATCAAGCACCTAAATCCCATGGGAGGTTGAAGGGCAAGGGGCCTCAGTACCTGGTATAAAATCATGAGCAAAGGTCAACTGCAGCCATCTCTGTTGACATCATTCACAATTATAACA
Organism: Crocodylus porosus; assembly: GCF_001723895.1. Lineage (NCBI taxonomy): Eukaryota > Metazoa > Chordata > Crocodylia > Crocodylidae > Crocodylus > Crocodylus porosus. Next base: position 15,239,377 of record NW_017728943.1, on the reverse strand, counting down.
GGATGGTCACAACTATTGTCAGGAATGTTAAGATAGGTTGTGTTCATCCCAGTCATTTTAATCCTTCCCCCTCTAGATCTCTGTCACAGCTGAACACATGGTAACAGCAGACATGTTGTAACCAGATGTGTAGGGATAGTGCCAAAAAAATCCAATTAAATGCATGCAACTTACCATTACTTTGAAAGAACAATCAGGCAAGGGTTAGAAAGCAGCAAGACTTACCTATAACAAAGAGGAAGGGTAAAAATCATTGAATTGATAAAAACAGGGACCATCAGCAACACGCATTCACAAACAGGATCAAACATTTTCTTGCCAGAATGCCAAGAAGAATAACCAGTTCATATATAACCATCCTCACTGGAGGAGATGGAAATGTGTGACCAAAAAAGCAACCAACAGTAGACAGAAGTCTATATATAATTGTTGATGTCTTGTAATTATTTAAATTATATATATATTGATAGATAGATCTATATTTCTCTATATATTTAAATAAATACAAGACTGCAGCAATTACAAGACTGTAGATCTATCTATCTAAATAATAACAAGACTGCAGCATTCTGTTTGCAAGCCACATGGTTAATAATATTATATAATAAATATATATATAATAAATATATATTTACACTGAATCTATCACAAAAGAATATGCAAGCTGAAGCCCTGGTGCCTCCAAAGTTACAGTGCAATTTCATCTTACAACATCTCTTGATGGTCAATGGTCAAAGTCAAATGGAATTGCATTCATAGAGTGGAATTTATAGACCAAAGAAAGGATATCCCAATGAACCCAAAATCTCATTTATGGCCAGAACAAAAGGAGAAGACAAGTAAGACTGAGATGACTTCATAATTACATGGAGTGTGTGCCTGTGTTGTGGTAAGGAGGAAAATTGGATGGATAAATTAATAAATTTAGCACCAGTCGGGGCCAAGTACCCAATGTCCTAGGCATTATACTAATACAAAAGGTTGTTCTTGTCCCAAAGACCTCACTTGCTTCTACAAGATGTTCTATCCTTGTGGGCTGAAAGCTTGAGAGAACCTGGGCTGAGATTCTACCTCCCCTGAGCCCAGCTTGGAACCCAAGAGCTAAACTACATCAAAAAAACTCACCCACCCAACCAAATATAACCCACCTCTCATCCTGTTTACTCTCTGTTTGTCCTTCTCCCTAACCTCCCTTGAAGCGTGTTCCTGCTACCATCTACTGGAAGGAATTCCACAGCTGCTTAAATAAGCAACTAAGTCTGCAAGCCAGAGAATCACAGTGAATTCTTGAATCAGCTGGCTTACATAGGGGCTATAAACCTTAATACTGTTGCAGAAGCAGAAACAGTTGATATATTACCACTGCTTCATTAACATTTTGTAAGCAGATTTTTTTGTTATGATTTTTCTGTTTTATTTTCTTTTTAAAGAGAGAACATCTCACAATAGGCTGAACCATTTCGTTGATAAATGCTCGCTTCGAGGTTAGATCTACTTCAATGGGTTTGATCCAAGGTGCATTGAAGTTAATGGACCTTAGTAGCCAAAGCATAGCAGATTATACCTCAAAGATTGTTCCACAGGGAAACTTTTCTCCATAGGGTACAAGTTTATGTCATCTAACATCAATTCACACCTACACACAGCTGTGACTCAGCAAGCAGGAATCATACCAGGTCTTCCATTTTAAAAAGGGAATTTTCTTGGTAGAACATGGGTGTAGGTTGTAGCCATGTTGGTCTAAGGACACAGACAGACATGGGTCTTTGGATAAATCTGATATTTGTTATTAGACCAACTAAATAGTTGAAAAAATTTTCTTGCAAAGTTTTCGTGTTTAAAAACCGTTCATCAGGCTGAGGAAGCATCTGCAGTTGGTGTGTGCTCTTCCTGGATGGAATGAATACTAAAGAAGCCAGAGGCTGGGCTGGTATGCATACAAGGCAGGCAGTCAGCAAAGATGTAAATTGAGAAGTCAGTGGGTGACAGACAGGCTGGAGGTGGTAGAGGGGGAAGGGGGATGAATGTAGCACATAAATAGTGGAGAGGTATTTGGGGAGTCAGATGTCAGGCAGGTTATAATGTGTCATAAATCCAATGTCTATATTTAGTCCATGGTTTTTTGTATCCAGGAGGTTGATGAAGTGAAGAGAAGTAAAGTTCATAGGCTTGTCTATGAAAAGTGTTTTGTAAATTCCCCTTGAGGATTAGAAGTGAAAGATTGGAGAGAGAGTGGTTTCTTGTGAGAAATGTGCAGATATACTTAAGATATATCAATGACATCATCATTTAGACTGAAAATGTGCAATCTCTGACTGAGTTCCATCAGAAATTCAACAATCATCACCCCTCCATCTGACCATCTCTTGAATACTTCAGCACCAACATCTTTTTTAGACATGATGATCAGTATCCAGAATGGTAAAATACAGACCACGTTATACAAGAAACCCACAGACCAACATACATATCTGCACAGAACCAGCAATCGCCCTAAACACACCAAGAAAGCTGTGATATACAGCCAAGCCCTCAAATACCACTGAATGTGCATTTAGAAGAACACCCAGGACTGCCATTTTACAAATCTTAAAAAGGCTTTTGCTCAACAAGGGCACTCCTCCATAGAAATAGATCACATGTTTGTAGGGGCCACCCAGATATCATGTGAAGAATTCCTGCAGTACAGAAGGAAAACCCCCATGAATTGCATACCGTTGGTTATGACGTATCACCCCTCCCACAAACCTATATGGAAAATCCTCAAATAGTTGCAACCCATACTACAAGGAGACCCAATTCTTAAAGAAATCTTCCCAGAACCACCCATCCTAGCCTTCAGACAAGCACTGAACCTTGTTAACCTCATCACCAGAAGCAAATTTCCTACAGCCCAAAACACACCAAATGGATCCAGACAAATAATGCAAAACCTGCCAACACATCTCCACCACCCCAGTTTCTACACCCCACAACAGAACCATCAGCATTCCTGGATCTTACAGATGCACCTCTAGAAATGTAATACATCTCATCCAGTGCACAAATGCCCTGATGGAAAATACATAGGAGAGACCAAGCAACTACTGCACATGAGAATAAACGCACACTGGAAATCTATTAAGGACAATAATAGTCAATTACCTGTGGGGGCATATTTCTCACAAGAAAACCACTCACTCTCTCAGTTCTAATCCTCAAAGACAATTTACAAAACACTTTTCACAGATGAGCGTATGAACTTCACTTCATCAACCTCCTGGATACAAAAAAATCATGGACTAAATATAGACATTGGATTGTGACACATTAAAACCTGCCTGAAGTCTGACTCCCCAGGTACCTCTCTACTTTTACAAGAGACTGAATGGCCCCTGCTCTTTGGCAAGAGTTCTAATAACTTTGGCATGATGTTTAGTAAGTTGAGAGAAGAGGGGGGAGGAAGGTCAAAGACATGGATTGAATATATACACCCAAAGGTTGTGCAAGGACAAGTCCTAGTGTCCCCCTATTAGTCTGTCAGTCACTGATGCAATTTCATCTTACAAAATGTCTTTCAGAGGGTCATGTCCACCAAAGCCAATGGAGCTAAACTGGTGAAATGGAGAAGCAACAATTGGCATAAGAATGGGGAAGATGGATGGAACCAGTTATATTTTAAAGAAGTTTAGAGGAAATTAAAAAAGGATTAACACACAAAAAAAAAATCACATGGGATGGGGCAAAGGAAGCAAGGGATAAGTAGAAAACCATGATTAATGTGAACGGGGAAAATAAAAAAAGAGAATATTTTCAAATGTTCCTAGGAATATAACTCACTGATTTACTTTACTGGTATTTTCAACCCATTTTTAATTATTTGTAAACACTTCAATCAACATCTCCCAATGAAGTCCACAAAAACATACTAGTTCAGATTTGTAGCAGCAAACAGTTTTGCTTCTGAAAAGTCCTGTAGTCTGACAAAGAGCTCTTCTTGTTACATGCACACAAGTCACTGAGTAATGTTAGACATTCACAGGCATTTATCAACAGGTCAAGTGGTTCTGCTCTTCCAGAAATCTCAGATCACCCAATCGAGGGACAGAAATGATATGAAACAGCGTGAGTGATCCATCAGATGGCACAAATAATAAATAACAGATACTAAAGGCAACATATTCTCAAACAATCTAGAGGATTAAAAAATCATTTGTACAAGCTGTCCATCTAATGACTAAGGATAATGACCAATTTAGGAAGAACTCATGATCCTCCAGATAATTTGCTGTATCAAAAGGAAAAACTAAATTTGACTAATGCATTGTTTGTTGCAAAGAACCCCCAGCTCAAATTCTTAAAGACCACACTGGAGAGAAACGACACACAATAACAACAGGAAGAAAAATACATGAGAAATAAGGAATGCAAAGGAGCATAGATTTTGCAGGAATGGGATCACTCCAAGATCTCCCCTGCCTAAATCCTTCCTTCTCGTGCACCATGTGTGTTTATCTCCACTTCAACAAGGCTGCAAAGAATTAGGCTCTCTCTGTCTGATACCCAGGAACCAGAACAAGCCATATGGAGAGGCTGTGGGCATAACAGAGAGACTAAGCACAACTTCCAGTACCTCTCCTCCTCCCTTATCTCAGAAAGGCACCAATGCTCTCCTATAGCTAAACTCATCTGCTTTCCAACTCTCTGTCAACTGCTCATCAAGAAACTTGGTTCAGCTTCTGTTTTTTAAGGACATGCAATAATGGGGAAACAGAAAAGCATTTTAACAAAGGAGATTATTCAAAAGGTTAATTACAGAATGAAACAGGGGAGGGGGGGCAAAGAAAAAGAGGGAAAATTGGGTGGGGGGCGGGCATTCTTTCATCAGCAAAATCTAGCTCTCCAAACCTTAAAGCCCTTTACAATGTAGGTTGAATGAGGAAAGGGCCAGGAGGAGGATGGGCTGTGTTGCTCATTTGAACACTTAATAAAATCACAATTACATTCCTCCCTTAATCCCATGTCATTAGGAGCAAAATGGTACATCAGGAGGCCATTTATGTATGAATGCCCGCAACCTCACCATTCGACCTGCTGACTGCCCCTTTCTTCCTTCTGCGTTCTGGCTTTTTGTTACCAGAGCCAATTATATATTTTGAGATGTGATTTTTTCTGGCCAGGCTCTCAGCCTCCAGCATCGGGGGTCCCACAATGGCTTGGCTGGAGACCCTTGCGGCCATTATTATTATATTTTGGTGGAAAGGTCATTATTGCTATAATAGCCACAGATGAATCTGTCTATTCAGAGCTTTTAAGAAAGAAAGAAAAAATAACAACAGAAAAAAGCTTTTTTTTATACAACAAGCTCAGTCCTGCTCTCATGGAAGTCAATGAGGGTTTGGCCACTGACTTGAATAGGAGCAGAACTGGACCCTGCTGGAGAAATTTATAACAGAGGAACAAAACCAAAAGCAGCAGTGAATTCAAATATAAGGTTGATTTCTTCTTCCTTGCCATGAATGGAAGGGGAACAGAATTAAGAGTGATAGACTATATAATCCTGACTTTGTAATCAATCTGTCATCAGACCCAGTCCAGATTCTGGACAACTGTAACAGAGTACAAAAGAATGCCACTGAGGTCAATGCAAGTGTGCAAATGTAGAGCTGGCACCCCCATTATTCTAGCCACTCCCTTAGTGCAATTATCTTATGACTTTCTAAATCCCCCCATGCTCTTTACTCTCCATCCTGAATTTATATGCGCCAACAGCTAGCAGGTTCCACATGAGAGACAGCTGCATTTCAGTGATGGATGATACAATTTGTAGATAGTTTTAAAGGCTCTTGGACATATGCATGTGTTAAATGTAGGATGTTTCAGTATACAGTGCATTATGAACCAAGTCATCATCTGAAGGTGACTTGTTGCCTGGTCACAGCAATGCAATAAGACCTGCCTTGCTTCCTTCATTTTTTTCATTGAGAAACTAGCTGATGTCTTATTTAGTATAACACATATCCAAGCATCTGACCATTTTGCATGTCAATTTATAGCACTTGAGGTACTTATTCAAAAGCTGGCATTAAGAACCACAAGGAATTCAGATCCCTTTACAAGTTTCCCATCAAACTGAGGGAATCAAGTCATAAGCACCTTTACTTATATCAAAACTAACCTTGTTCTCTCTCAGAAGTAGAAGTGACCCTTCATTTGACAAAAGACTTGAGAAACACTTCTTTTCCCCCCAGTCCTCATCTAAATAGGTTTGTAAAAGGAAGAGGAACACAAGTCCCTGCTGCTGTTTTACTGGATTCCAAAGATGCCCACAAAGAAAAAGGAATGGAGTAAGTGGATAAAATTTAGAACTACTAAGGTGCAAGTAGGCAAAACTCCGCTAGGCCTGAACTTGGCCCTAGGTTGATTAGAGTCAAAATTGTCCACATCATCTGGAGGCTGCCTGTGCAAGGAGTTGGAAAGATCTTCTGTTTCTGTGCACACAATAAAAGGGAAGCTGCCCACACTGTTGCCATTCTATGGATAAAGAGAGTCATTGGCCTCCAGGACCATAGATCCTGCACCTGACACCAGCACTCAATTTAATTTCAGAGGGAAAAAAAGGAAACACAGAGAGAAAAACAAAATTGGAAGTGACCATCAGTTACAGCTAATCAGATCTTTTCCACTCCACACTCCCACAAAGCTACTCTGGCCATAAGAACCATTTCACGCTGAGGCAATGGAAAACTCCATTTTCACAGACTGCAGGGTAGCACTTAATCGTTCTTAGTTATTTTTTTCTTTTAAACATATTCCAGCAGCAGAAGGAGAGGTGAAAGGCCCCATCTCTCAGCACTGAGTCCCTGAGTCATCAAATCCACCTCCACAAACTGAATTATATTCAAAATAGTGCTGTCGAGGAGAGATCCCGTATCTTGATAAGTGTTCTTTGGCCGCACCCACAGACACTCACCACTTCAGAAACACATCACTTTCTAATAATATAGTGGGCTACATTATCTTATTTGACACCAAAAACTTGAGATGATTGATGGTAGTTTAAATTCTGAATAGACTGGAATTACACAGTGGATTTATAATCCCTTGCACTGGTGCCCTGGGGAAACAGCTGAAAGCCTTTATCGCATTCTGAAGACAGCATGACGGATACCAACACCCCTGCCCCCAACACCAGACCCTTCCTTTCCCCAACTCTCTCACCACGTTTCCAAGCCCGTTTGAGGCAGCCAGCAATGGAATCCATCCACCAACATGGCTCTGAGGGGCCAGCATTTGATCAGTAGGTGCCCAGGTGTAAAGTGAGAGAATCCACATTTCTAACTCATATTTAACTCAGTCAGTATCAACTGATAAAGAAACAAAGGGAGAGAAAAGAAGATGCCAGAGGTAAACGGGGGAGAGGAAGGGGGAGTGGGCCTTCTATTTAGATGTCAACTTTTGCCTTAGATGCATACCCCTTGGACAGCAAGTCCACAAAAAGGGTCAAGGAAATGATTGGACAGAAATACATGGAGAGATATGCAAGACTGGGGAAAGAGCACTCAGTCTCAGGAACCTGCACATAGCAAAGCTGCGCAAAGCACCCTCCTTGCACACGGACAAATCATAGGGCTAGTGGTTAGAAACACACTAGCACTCCTTAGTGTATCAGCACTTAGTGTAGTACCTTGGTTTCCAGAGGATGTTCATAGTTCCATTTACTTCAATGGACTGAAGAATCATAAAAAAGTAGGGCTAAATGGACCCTTCCAAGGTCATTTAGTCCAACCCCCTGCTCAAGGCAGGATCACCCCTATCTAAACCACCCTAAGGAAGTGACAGTCTAATTCAGGGCTATAAGAGTGGTGGACCATGAGGCTGGAAACTGTGGTGGGGTGAGTGATAACAGCTTACAGTGCAAGAGCCACTGGGTCAGCACCAGGGGGATTAATGCTACCACTGCTTTCAGTATTTCCAAGATAAGACTCTGCTGGGGACACTTTTCAGCAGTAGTGGGGCACTTGGCAGTACTGTTAGCACTATGGGTGCTGGCTGCCCAACCAACTATTTCCAGGTTGAGGTCCCCACTGAGGACATCTTTCAACAGCAGGTCAAGCAGTGGTGCTGTGGTCAGCACAGAAGGAAGGGTGGAGACCACTGCTATTTACCTCACCACCAAAAGTGGGTTGGGTGGCCTGCAAAAAGCTTGGGGTCTGGACTTAGCAACCAAGATGAGCTGGACAGCCCTGGTCTAACATCCTTAAAAACCCTGTGAACAACCCTCTTGTACAACTGCCAGGCCCCAAATGTCAAAAAACACCTGAACTTGCCACAGGTAAAAGCAGAAGTGTGGGGGCACTAACATTGTAAAGTAGCTGTTAAAATATGCTCAAGACAGCCACGGAAGAGGCTCTCTACTCCCCTGAAAACTAAGGTGCCTATTTGTGTGCCCCAAAAATGGAGCTATGAACATAATTCTAGCCTCTCAGGTTTTAAAAAGCTTGCCAGTGCTAGGGGCTAGTTTTAAAAACAACCAGACGATGGAGGCAAGTAAAAGTAATGCTGTAGTAAAAGATGACTGGAATGAACTTGAAGACTCTAGCACCTTCTATGCGGGTATCAACACATAACCAGTACATGCAAGAGACTCCTCCACATCCACAGGCAGGAAAGTGAATGAAGGTACATACACAGGCACATGGAAATAGGTCCTTCTTTCAGCAGGACACTTGCTCATTGGCAGTTTTGTTGCCCAAGCAGCTTGGCCCCACTGTAGTCTCTTTTGGGCCTTGTTACACATTACACTTTGAGCTGCTCAAATGTTGGTTGGTGTTCGTGCTGGCTTGAGTTTGAAGCAGTTGCACCTTAAAGGCTAAAAACCTTCTGACTGTCCCCCACCTGCACAGCTGTGAGTTGCCACTGGAGGGCTGGTGAGCAGGGGCCTGACTAGGAGCTACAGCTGTGAGTTGCCAGTCAGGACTGGTGAGCCAGGACAGGCTTCTATCCCTGCTGTAGGTGGGGGAGGGAGGGGGCGCAGTGCAGGAACATGAAGCTGGGAGGCGGAGAGTTAATGGAATGCGGATGGGTAATGACATGGGAGGTGGAAAGGAAATGGGGTTGGGAAAGGGTAGTGAAATGAAGGAAGTCAGTCCCTGAAGGATAGAATAAAAAGTAGTAAAAAAAAAAATCATAATTTTAAAAGAAATAAAGAGAAAGTAAATGAAAGAAGGTCATACATTTTAATACATTGGCATTTGGGATCAGGGTGTGGGGGGTGCTAGTCATGCTTCCCAGGATAGGTGGGAGGGGTTGAGGGAAGGTGCTTTTGGAGGAGCTACTGCCCTTGCCCTGCAAAGGAAGCCCCAGCTTATGAGGACCCAATCTGGCCCCCTTCCTTGCCCTCACACCCCTAGACTCTACTCCCAGATCTGTCCCTGCTCTGTGACCTGGCTCGCTGGCATATGCGCTGCAGGATGTTTGCAAGGGGTTGCACCCTTGGGGGTGGGAGGGTCACATCCCCCAAGCGACAGAAAGAGGTGCTGGCTTGATGCCACAACAACCGAGTTCATGGGGTGGAAAGTTTGTCTACACAGAACAGGAGGGTGGGCAGGGGAGACTACATCCTGGGATGCTGGAGGACTGCAATTTAGGCAGCTCATCTGTGGCAAGTGGTCACACTAATGGAATGTCAGCTGGGTAACAGATCAGGGACAAACTTGCCCTGGAGTGGTGAAACTTTAAGCCACCTAGGGCATATCTACACATTGCCATACAACAACGTTGCTATGGTGCCATGCTTTAGTATTTCCTTTCAGAAGTACTAAATCACAGTGCAGTATGGGTGGTTACAGTGCCATGCTCGCAGCTCACAGTTAGCGCACTCCTCTAAAGTGTGTTTTAAACTAGTTTCAGATGTTAACAAGTGAACAATCCAGGGGTTAAGAGCTCCAAGAGCTACCTAAAATTAATGTGTAACAAGGCCCTCTTTCTCATGAGACACTATCTTATCAGACACAAACACTGGAAACCATGTGGAGTAAGCATGCTGCAGGTTACTTAACTATTACCCTCAACATATACTCTGGGTTTTCTGTTTGGCCACTTTCTTATGCAGCTTCAACCCTAAAGTCCCAAATTTCTTTGGTTTTTTGGGCAAGCTTACCCCTAATACAGCAGGGTGGAAAGCTCCTAAAGGCTGTGTGGGAGGCACAGTGAATTAGCGGGAATGTCGGAGAGGTGGGGAGGAAGTTTGAAAGATGTTCATATCTCTATCCCCTTCAAATCTGTATCCCGTTTGTGCTAGGGGTTCCAAATACCAGATCTTGATCACAACATTGCTACCCAGTAGCATAATAATTGGTGGGCAAGAGGGGCACAAGCTCTGGGTACTGCCTAAGGGGGGATGTTAGACTGGAGCTAGGAGGGTGCTTCACCTCCCTTTCCTCTCCTAGACCCTGCACCTTGCATGCAGTGGCTCTGGGAGCAGGGATGACAGAGCAGCTGTAGCAGTGTTCAGTGCAGGAGCAGTGCCTGGAGATTCAATGCTTGGGTGAGTTGACAACACTTCCTTTTTCCTGCCACCAACAGACATCAAGTACAGGTTTCCCTCACTTTATGAAGTACATGAGTTCCTGGAAAATGGCACGTAATTCAAATCTGAATAAAGGGAACCCACTTTACAATGTAACAAATAGGGGTATGTTCCAAGACCGCTGCTGTACTGACCCCCAGACCCATTTCTACCATTTTTACATGACAATTTTGGTACCCACCAACAGCAGACAGTACACACAATCACAGGGCACTATCATAATGGGAATGGCAACTACAGAAACACGTGTCTCAGACAATGAGTGACAAGCACAGATCCACAGAGGAGACTATATTTTGGTGTGTCGCTAGCACAGTGCACCGCACAAAGGAGCTGACTGCGGGCTTCCACCACACCAATCACGTAAGAGTGAATTTACCCTGCCTATAACAAATTTTTGGTATAAAAAGGGTCATCACATAAGAGCAAATTCACACATATAGAACCCACATAAAGTGAGGGAGACCTGTACTGATTTTTTGGTAGCAGGAAAAAGAGAGGAGATGATATACCCGCCCCCCCCGCAATACATAGCAGCAAACCTCCAGCTGCTGTTGCTGCATCATGCACTGCCATTGTGCCCAGGGAATGGAAGTGCCCAGTTACGCCTCTGCTGCTAACCCATGTCACCCAAAGCACAGCAATGTGCACAGCATTCACTGAAAAGATGGTTGATCAGCACCGTTATAAATCACATACTGAGCAGTGTCCTTACCTGAAGAGGAGCAGGGGAGAGCTGCAACGAATATAGCAGGGCTGTTGCTGGATCTCTTGGAGTATCTCATCCTCAGAATGACCCTGAACAAACCTACTTAAACCTACAGGGGGAGAACCTCTTGACCTGATCCCACCCCCAGTAAGACCAGAGGCAGATGCACCAGCTGTGGGGATGGGAGAAGGAACAAAACTGTAGCTTGAGGCTTCAAGTTCCATTATTCAGGAAAGACTTTATCAACTCAGTAAAGATGCAGGCCACCATCAGAGGCCTTCCTAGCTTTCGACAAGTTGGGAAGGGAGTGTCTCATGTGGCCCCATCCGTCTTTCCCCATCTACTGGCTTATACTTAACTTGGAGGAAGGGTTCTGGGTTTGAACAGCACTTTGCAGAATGGGGTCCTGGACAATACGGTTGTAAATAGGAAGCCTCCTCCTCAGCAGCTTTCCCTTGGTTTGTGTTGCCAGGCCTGAGATCATTCATTTAACAGGCAGAGTCTGGGTTCCCCTTTGCAATCTCTAACACTGTGAGACTGAAGGAATTACCCTTGCAATGCCATTCAACCCCCAATTACCCCAAACTGTGCACGTCCTTATCTTCAAACCCTATGCAACCCACCTCCCTAGATACATGCTTCTGATTGAGTCTCTTTTAATAAATGACTCCTATTAAACTGGATTCCTCTGTCACTGCAAGAGACATAAAATTAAAAACTGTCTGTCTTTAATCATGCCAGGCTTCATCTCCGTCTCCCAGGCTCCATTTATCAATAATTAATATAAGGGAGACTGAAATCCATTTCAATTTCAAAGACTCAAATGTTATATTTTTTAATAAGAAAGAAAGGAAGAAACTGCCATTGCTACCATGAATAGACTCACTCACTCGCATGCACAGAAAAAGTGGTGGCAAAGCCACAGGCCCCATGAGGACAGGAGAGACTCAGATGCACCACATAACAGGTGGTTCTCCTTACAGCCTCATTGCTGGAGTGATCCCTAAACAGACACCTGCCAAGGAAACACAGGGTCCAGAAGATTTCAGGGATCTTTCTCCTTCTTCCCCACCTGATTTCACTAGCTCCAGAGTCTCTACCGAGCTGGTGTATTGGGCACTGTATTGGGCACCTGGTCTACAATCTTGTTGCAAAAGGGTGCCAGTATAAAAGAGACTTCAGAAGGATATGCCCTCACAAACAACAATGGTGGGAACTAAACTGGATAGTTGTGCAAAGTATGTGACCCAAGACATGTGTTTTGGTATAGTACAAGATATTATTTGGATTCAGATGCCAGCAGTGCTCTCCCTCCTGTTTCCTATTTATTTTAGCTGCATAGGTAACTTCTGCACTCCAAAACAGATTCTAATCTGCATATTACGCTCCTAGGTCACCTATGTGTATTTCTATTCTACTTTACTCAAGTCCCTGAAAAGCAGTTATAGGTGGGTCCTCCTTCTCCTCCTCCCTGGCTTTTTTTCCTTTGGACTCACCGTTAAAGGTCAGATGATGACATATTACCGAAGTTGACACATTAATGGATTTTCAAGGACCAGAGGAGGATGGTATAGAATCTCACCTAGACAACTAAATTCATTTAGATGCCCACTAAGTGGAACAGGATTTGTCCTCTAAGGGTGCTTGTACACTTGATGACCATCATGACGTACACATGAAAAAAAAGGTCATTTGTGTGGCTTAATGGCATCACACATTACACGTGCACCAGTTTTGGGGGTTTTAGATGAGTTTGCATTGTTGCAAACTAAACTACATCTGTATGTTATGTAGTTTAGTTTGCAACATTGCACATTGTAACAACATAGATGTCAGCTTAGCCCCCGCACTCCCCCAGAGGAGAGACAGGCAGACTCCACTAAAAAAAAAAAAAAAAAAAAAAGGATTGGGCCCCCGCCACTTCTGCTTGAAGCAGGCTCCTGGAGCCAGCAGGGAAACCCGGGGCCACCCAGGAATGGGCTGGCATGCCCCTGGGGCAATGCAGGAAGGCAGCAGGAGGGTGGCTGGAGAAAATGGTGGGGATGGTGCACAGGGCACAAGAGCCTGGGTGGGCTCTTGGAAGTGTTGGATCAGGAGCCCCCAAGCTGGAGCAGCACCTGGCCAGCTAGCAACCTGCCCGGACTTTCAGTGCCCTGTGCTCCAACCCCATCACCTTCTCCAGCCACCAGCAAACCCAGCCACACTCCAGCTGCCTTCCCAAACTGCCCCAAGGGCAAGCCAGCCCATTCCTGGGCAGGCCCAGGCATCCTGCTGGAGGCATAAGTGGCGAGAGGCCTGATTTCTCTTTTTCCCCCAACAGAGCCTCCCCACCTCTCCCACAGTTGGGGGTTGACCTACTGGTAGGCCAAGCAGCCCCTGAGCTGTGGAGGCCCCAAATCTTCCCTCCGTGGTGGTGGCACCCCCTGGAGCCACCCGGGTAGGCTATTAGTGGGCCAGCTTGGAGGCAACACTCAGCCCAATCCAACTCTACCTTGAGCCCACCTGCTGAAAATCCGCTGGGCTCTTCTCCCTGGGCAGCCTTGGGAACAGCTGGATTGTGCCGGGTGCTGTCTCCATCCTGGCTTGCTAGCAGTCCACCAAGGCAGCCTGGAAGGCACTGCCACCACAGAGGGAAGGACCAGGTCCCCCTGCAGCTCAGGAGCCACTCGGCCTACTTGCACATTGCCCCCCCGGCCATAGGCAGGCTCTGGCAAAAAAGGATTGGGCCCCTCACTGTAACATGATGGAAAAATGGAAATGGTGGGTTTCAATTAAAAGCCCACTGTTTCAATTTAGGGGGCATAGAATAAAACCCTGAGGACTAAACCCTGCTTCAGTCACTTTCAGTTCCTCTGAAAAAGAGGCCGCATGAAAAACAATAAGAAATGCAGGACATGACACCCAGAGAGTGCTGGCCCACAAAATGAAGAGAGAAGAGACTCTGTGTTCGGTGATGGCACTGCATAGTATACAGCAGTGATTCTCAGCCCACAGGCCACCTGCAGCCCAAATCAGCACACTGCAGTGGTCCATGTGACATCCTGTTAGAACATTTTTAAATGGATACACAGGAAGCAAGTTATGTGGGCTGCACCCATAGAACACATTGCGAGCTGCTAGTATGGCCCACTATGGGAAATAGGCTGAGAACCACTGCTATAGAGGGAAGCAGGGACTTTAGGTTTGAGTACAGTGCAGTCAAGGCACGACTGCCACTCATGCAGACAGAGAATAAGCTAGCACTGAACTACTGTTGTGCTCTGCACAGTATTGTTCTGTAACAACAGGAGAATACATTCCTAATTGTTGCTACAGCATACCAGCAGGGACAGAGCAGTGTATTGCACCACTGTTTTACACCAATTATGAGATGGTAGCAGGGGGTGGTTTTTGTGTTAAGGGATCTAAATCTGGAAGAGATTGGTTAATTATTAGAAACAGAAGTCTTTGAGATCAGACCCTCACAGCTAGTATAAAATCACCCTGGCTAGATCAATATCAGTGGAACTTTTCTGATAGAGGCCAGCTGAGGATCTGGGCTGTCCTACTAGGCAGTGCTGTATTTCTGCTCTTGGAGTTGGAGCATTGGCTAGAGTTCCATTTTCTTCCACCTAGAGCAGTGGTTCTCAACCTTTTCAGACTCTAGACATGCCTCAGGAAATGCTAGCTCTCAGCTTTCATTTGCTTTTTATCTATGAAAAAATAACAAAGCAATTTTTCTGTTACAAATATCTCAAAGACCATAACAAGTCAGGAAGACTTTGACACCATGAATACCTATTTGTAATCTCTGGATTTATCTTGTGTATCATGTGAAGGTGCTTGCACATCTAACAGTGTTTGTACTGCAAGACACCCTTGAAAGAATTTTGCAGTGTCGTGGGGCATTTTTAGATGATACAGGAGTTTAATTCTCCCTAAATTGAAGTTTTTAAAAACACTGCTTCAGTTTAGGGCGAAGTAAACCCCTATGTCATGTACACATGTGTCAGAGCCCAATCCCTACCTGCCTCTCCAGTGGCAGGAAGGGGAGAGCGAGCTGCTACCAGGCAGCGTGGTCCCCGAGTTTTGGTCCCTGAGTTTTGGGTGGGGAGGCTGGTGCTTCCCTCCATGGCAGCAATGGCCACCCCCCACACCGCACAGCACCCACCTGCAGGCACCTGGCTCAGGCAGTTCTGGAGGGCACTGCAGTTGTGGAGGGAAACACTGTGCCCCCATGCAGCTTAGGCAGGCAGGCTTGGGGAGGGGGGAAGAGAAACAGAGAGAGAGAGAGAGAGATCAGGCTCCCCGCTTTTTTTTTCCTTTCTTTTTTTACACTTCTGTGGAGTCTGCCTTGCCAGGCTACCTGCACAGTCTTCCTGCATAGGTCCTGAGCCACACAGAACTGAGTGCTTCCCTCGTGGCTGTAGAGTAGGAAACTAAAACACCTTGGAGGTGTTTTACTTTGCAGCACCCCAAAGTCATTTAAGGTGCATTGCAACATCAAATGTGCTACAGCGGCTGGAATTCACATGCAATACACCGCCAAATGTGCAAACAGCAAGACATTAAAGCAGTGCAAAAGGCATTTAACCCACTTTAAACCTGCTAAAAGGTGTTGTCTACAAGCAGCCCTGGTTGAGAATCACTAGAAGAACAGTCCTGGAAACGTTACTCAGTTTTTGTCCAAGTAGTGACTCAGCAAGGCAACAATCAGCCTACTGACAAAAGGGAAGGAAAAGGTCACACTTGGGTCCACTGAAGGCATGTCTACGCTGCAGTCAGAGATGGAAACATTGTGCAGTGCAGACATACCCAAGATAGCTACAAACCAGCTCTGTGCAATTTGCAGCATGGAGTGCAGCAGTGGCTCATTGATATATTTCCCCAGTGTCTCTAGTAGGTTCTGCAGCCCATGCCAAGCCCTGTCTTTTCACTTGGGGGGTGGGGGGAGGGCAGGGAACCCCAAGAATTCTTCCTACAGCTGGAAAAAAAAACCCCAACACATCCAACCCAGGGTGCTAGCCATTGCTCAACCACAGGAGACACAGTGGTGGGCTCAGCACACAAGCCAGATCCCCAGCTGGTATCCACCAGAAAAGCCCCACTGATGTCACTTTATCACAACAGCCTGCATCAGCTGAGCATCTGGCCCAAGAGGCTTCTCTCTCTAATAAGTAACCAGCCTCCTCCGGATCTATGGATCTCAACACAACAACCGCCCCTGCCTCATAATTACTAGGGAACAATGGAGGAACAACACAGCTAGGTCCCTGCTGCAACGTTGTGGTGACAATTAGGACATTACCCTCTGATTATGCTAGAACAATACTTTGCAGTGAAAAATGGTAAGCAGCCTGCTGCAGCCTTATAACACCATCACTCATTACTCAGTAATTACTATGGAACTATGCAGGGACACAAAGGGACCTCCCTATGGTTACAGTGTAGCAATATCACTCAATAGCCTTTAATTACTATAGAACTATACAGTAACACAAGATGACCTGCCTGCTTGTATAATGTAGTCCTATCACTCATCGCTCATTTCTTGCTAGTTACTAAGGGAACCCTCCAGTAACCTCACTGAGATTCTGATGCATTGTAGCTGGGTGGATTTAATCATAGCATATTGTGCATTTTCGGATTGCCAAATGGGAAAAAGGAAAAAGAGGGCTCAGTGTGGAAAAAGCTTACAAAGAAACATTTGCTAAACCACTGTTATCTCTCCAGTAAGTTCCCCATTCTGTGCTACTGAATTGTGGCAACATTGTGGCAACGCTTTCACTGAAACTTAACAATGAGGGTGATAATTGTACGGTTGCCCTGCAGATCTTGTGGTACTTGTAATTATATCCCGTTACCAAGGAACACAGCAATTTCAAATGTATTACCCACAGGTATCGTTTATTTCAGAATTAAATTTATTACTTCAATGCCAGCCTCATTTCATGGCTCTCCTTTTTTGCATTCTAAGTTTCCCCAGTGACAAGCACAGAAAACAAGAGTCCATGGAGGAAGGGGGGCGAGATGAATGAGAGATGGGAGAAGGGGTAGACACCCCTTCTGGTCTCTGCATGCCACTCCATCGCTAAGACCCAGAGGAGAAGCCTCAGTGTGCAGGAGAAGCATAAGTCCACAGTAGTGCCTGCTGACAACCCTGGAGAGTCTGCTATAGCATGAAGTTGGTCCCAAGGCTGCTTTAACTTCTCCCGGACTCCTTAGGGTATGCAGCATCTGGATGGCACAAAGGCCATTTTTATGCCACTATGGCCCCTCCAAGCTGTACCTCCTGGGGTCTGCCTTTCAGGAATGGCAGCAAAGACAACAGCCCCATAATTTTGGGGCCTTGGTGCACCTTCTGTCTGAGGTGCCCAGAGCAATTGAACAGCCAGCTTAGTCTCACAGCTACCCACTGAAAGATCATTCTAGTTTTTACAGAGAAAGGAAACAGGTACGAAGGGCAGTGACTGAGCTATGATGATACAAAAAAAAGGTAGTATGAAATCTGGAAATAGCAGCCAGGGTTTTATTTTCCAATTTAATAACAGTTTTCCCACAACGGAAGGGTCAAAGGGGAGGGGAGGAAGGAACTAATGAGCATCAGTACCTCACTGACAGTACTCACAAGCCATGGTCATACTATGACTATACAGCTCCTTTAATGCATCATCAGGTTGGTAAGGAAGGCCACAATCCTACCAGCTGAGGATATGCAAAGTGTGCAAAACTCAGGAGTGGTGGGTGCAAAGGTGCTCTAAACTACCAGCATGCTCTCCTGCAGCATGCAGTCTTCCCCAGTACAAATCAAAACCACCTTTAGGCTGCCGTGATCTATGCTAGCTTTGCCACAGCTGCTTAAGAACAAGGCAAACGGTATTCCAGCTATACCCTCTACTATACCCTGTAAGGGGCCTGGGAAAGGGCAGTGTAAAAGCACTGGACTTTCCTTTCCTATGGGCATATCCAACTAGCCAGCAGTGGAAGAAGAGAGGAGCTAACAGGTAGAGACTGAGATATATTGGTATCAGTGCCATTCCTGGAATATCATAAAGTGCAGGTGAGGCCAGGGCCAAAAGCTTTGATTTGCAGAAGGCAGCAGGACATAAATGGAGGTCAGAACTGAGGGACACAGGAAAGCCTCAGGGAGTGGGAGAGGTGGGAGGCTAGCCTCTACATAAAAGTGAGAGAGCAAGTCAGACTGCAGGTGCACCCAGGAGGGCTGCATAGTGCACAGGAGATGGAGCTAGCAACTCCATCTCCATCTCCGGCTTACACCTCTTGGCTTTCAGATACTTCAGGTTAAAAATAGTAGATATCAATATTACAGGTTTACATTCCACTTGTCTTGGTGAAAAATAATTCATCTCCTCAGCAAAATAAAGCAGCTCCAGCTCCCAGAGACAATCAAGCTGCCGTTCAGATGCATTTTGTTGTTATGGCAAGTCAAGTTCTGAGAGTGACATGACAAGATAACACTGGAACATGAAGAGGAGACCTCAAGCAAGTTGTTATGGAAACGGGAGTCACACAAACCCCCAGGATTGGAAGAGGTCCCTCCCTTTAAATCCCCTCCTGTCAGCCAATTGCAAGATGCACAGGAGCAGCATACAGCTCCTGCATATGGCCTCCCAACATTTCCCCATGGGGAGGGTCACAGCTGTTTCTACATGGCCTGAGACTCTGAACGAGTCCACGAGCCTGGAAGTGTCCCTAGACAGCATGATCTTTCTCCACTAGGATTCTCTGCTTGCAAGACAGCTGATGCTGACAGTAGTGGGGTCAGTCAGATGGAATAATATCCAACTTGCCATTAAATACAGCTGCCACCAAACTTAAAGTTACAGCATGCAACTACCATGGATCTAAATTTGTGTTCATTCTTTCTCTCTCTTGCAATTTCTCACAAAGGTTTGACTATGTAAAGGGGCTTCCTGTCCCACAGACAATGAAGAGAGAGCGGGGGGGGGGGGGGCAAGAGTGTGTGTGTACACACACATTATATACACATCTACCTTTCTGTATATATCTCAGTATAGCTACTACTTTTGGGAATTAGTGTGAACTACAGCATAGGAGCTAAATGGTTTATAGTGTCAGATCTGGAGTCACACCTTCTGGACTGGGCTCTCCATCCTATATCTGACACCCTGAATCTGGTAGTTCCTCACATCAATGCAAAGCTCAGCATCAGGTGCAAGTCAGGATCTGTATTTTGTTCACCATTTTCCTTGGCTTAACATCCCTGAAGGGGATTATCCCAAAGACCCAGTTCCTATGCTTCCCTCTCCACAGCTTTCAATCCAAAGCTCCACCAAGGCAGCGGGGAGGGGCAAAGCCTTCTGTATTGCCATTTAGAACCATTATCAGAAAGTACAAATTGGAACAGCCCCTAGGCTTCTATGACCCATGCCTGGGGACCAGGTCTGCGACACAATAAGAAAGCTAATAAAAGGCTTTCCAACAACCACCTGGGCCCCTTTGTTCTACTTCAACCAGTCTGGCTTGCAGTGTAATAGCAGCAGCATCTGCTACAGTTAAGGATGCATAACAATGTCCCTTCTCTCTTCAGTTGCTTATAAAACTTTCTGAAACTTCCACCTTTTGAACTAAACATTTGGCAGGCTTGGCCTGTGTCCAAAGGTGAATATTTTTAGAAAGTATGAGCAAAAATGATTCAACCCTTATCAAGGACAGGAATGCATATATACTTAGTCAATTATAAAATAAATCCGACAATCAGAACTGAACACCTCTGCTGCCAAGAGAACTGGGGATTGAGTGCTGAAACCTAGAAAAGAGACCTCAAATAAAGGCAAGAAGATTTTAAGCATGCTGGATGGAAACTGTTTTACGAGATGTTTATATAATACTTAGCCCAAGGGCACCCTGATCTTAGTGGAGGGCTCTGGGCTTAACTGTAAGATAAAGATGAAACTGCTTTTGAGAAGTCATTGCTTGTTGTGGTTGCATCCAACATTTTTCCAAATACACTCAAAAGGATGTGCTGCTGTGCACTCTGGTCTGGAAAGAAGACTAGTGAGGTCTGTATCAGGAAAGGCGCCAGAAAAGCATGAGGCTTGGCCCTGGGGATTGTGTAAGTACTTATACTATACCATTGATTCTCAGTCAGGTTGCTGTGGCACCCCAGGTGCCTTGAAATCTTTTCAAGGGTATCACAGGATGCCACACAAAGCTAGCAGTGGTAGGTATGCAAACATAATTCACAAGATAAGCTTAGAGATCTCAAGCAGAAAACATCAGAACTATTCTGACCTCTCTGGACTAGAAGAACCGTTCTGTTTTTTTCAGTAGTCAAAAAAAAAAAAAAAAAAAAAAAATCGGTGAAAACTAAGACCTGCCATTTTCTGAGCAGTGCCTCGAGTCTAAAAAAGGTCAAGAACCACTGCATTATACAATGTAACACACTAACTGGAAGTGTGATCTTCAAAAGCAGGCAATGTTGCCCTTACTCTGTTCCACTAAGCTAAAAAACCCAGTCTCACTCGGTGCAAGATCACATCCTCATCTATTTTTCTGGTCTAACAGAAAAATAGATCTTTTTTATTGATAGCTAATAGAGTAGCTGCTTCTGCTCAAATGGTAGAAGGTTTTATGCCTTTGGTACAGCAGTTCCTGGGCTTTCTCCCTGGTGATAAATGCTGTCTTTGTGTATAGGAGATTGCAACTCATTACAAGGAGGTATCTCATCTTCCCAGCATTTGAAAGGGTGCTAACTGATCCTAACAGCACATCTGTGAGGGGTGTACTGTCAACCCTCATTTACAGACCCAGACAGAGAAGTTAATTAACTTGAGGGTAGGCCAGGACAGAGCCGAGATCATATGTGAGGAATTCTTAGAGTCTAGTTCTCAGCTCAGTACATGCACCTCTCCCTCATAACCACAGTATCCATTTATGAGATGAGCATCTCTAACAGTGTTGCAGAGAGCATATTACTCAGGTAACTGAAAGGCCATGTCCAGCCCAAGGTGTCTTAAACATATCATTTGTAGCCTTCAAGTGTTGTGCATCTACTGAACATCAAGACCTGCACTGAGGAGCAGCTGAGCAGATAATCAGTGCTCCCTACCTTGAAGCTGGCTTTTCATGAGGCACATCTTGGCCAGTAGACAGGATAGAGTTTAAAGAGACTGAATTAAATCTCAGACTGAGAAAACTTGTCTCTCTTTCCCATAAGGAGGAAGAGAGGGGGAAAGGAAAGTCAAGAGAAGGCTCTGCACACCTCTGCCATGAGAGGCGAAGGTGGAGCCAGCATCAGGTTTTTGTGTAGGGGGCAAATTGCAGAGGTAGGAGGCACAGAGCAGGATAGCAGTGACTGACTGACCAACTCCTACGTTTCTTTTGGAATCAGGGAACTGCTCCCATAGAGCAACTACAACCCAGGCCATACTCACTGAGCAACAAAAATAATACAGACATTGAAGAAAGAAGCAAGCATGGGCAGCCTCTGCTACAGAATTAAACTTTTCAATTCTAGGGGCGGACATGAGATCTGAATCCTCCAGGTGTAATTTTCCCTTGGTTGCACCCAACAAAGTCATCCCAAGAAAGGGACCAGAACTGACACTGAGGAACCTTGGAGAAAGGCAAGTGAGCACACTACACAACCATGGAGGGTAGGCCTGCTGTAGACTATTGCGTGCAAAATATGACAGCAGAGTAACAAGACTGTCACAGGCACAACTACATACTGCAGTGCCATGCAATGCCACACTCTGCCCCAAGCACTACACAGCACAAAGTCAGCATGCAACACGTCTTTCATTTTATCGGTATGCTGGGAAGTATTACATCCGTCTTTTTCCTGGACCCTACATGACTGGCAGCCAGTCAATGTTACCCCGTACAAATCAAAGACTAGGAGCAGTGTGGGGTTTGCTGTTGGGTTGTGTGACAGCTCTGAAAAACACCAGCTGGGAGAATGCATGGTGAAACAAGGTTACATTTCTCCAATGGCTGTATGCAAGGCAAATAGCCAAATAGGCTATCTATAATATGTACTGTGCCCTCCATTAAAGAGTCACTGACAGACAGAACTAGCCTTAAAAAATTAGGTTTTGTTAAAAAACAAACAAACAAACAAACAAAACCAAACCCTGAAAAGCCTTGAGGTCTCATTAAATACCAGATCAATAGGAATGTCCCCAGAAAATTAAGGCAAAAATCAAGTGAAAAAAGAATGGGTTTTGTTGAAATATAAATATTTCCCTGCGGTGTTTCCAACCAACTGCAGTAGTTGAGCTAGTATATAAGAATGAAGGAAGGAGCCTCAAAAGAAACTGTATTTTCATTGTGTATGTAAAGAGAAAGTGGGGGAAGGAAGGAGGGTAAATAATCAGCAGTTAACAGGGAAACATAAATTTGGATTTTACAATTCTTTCACTTTTAAGATGTCCATGCCTGAAATTATTAAAAGAACATATGGCTCAACTGCAATCGCAGGATGCACTAAGGTTTTACAGAGTGTGTGTGGGGGGGGATAATTACAAATCCCCTCAACACTGAAAGTCTGCTGTTAGAAATAAAGGAAGGCAGCAATGACTAGTTGAGCTAGGTTTGCCAGTGGAGGGAAATGGGTCAGATGCAAAAAAGGAGCCTCCTGTGCCTGCAGAAATCCTTATTTCTTAGGCAGATGGAGCTCTAAATTTCTGTGGGAGCTTGAGGGGGAAGCCAGCTGAGACCTGTATGTACATACAGATTTCCTGAATGGATGGAACTGAAGTGCTGGGGGGTGGGCAGGGGGCGGAAAAACACAACACCAAACTGCTTGTATTTAATCTCACTTTCTAGCCTAGCACATCCCAAACCACATGTACACGGCAGCCCAACATACATGCCATAAGTTAACAACAGCAACTCCCTCCCCCAGGCCTGGAGGGCTGCAAGGAGCCACAGCTGCTAGAAGGATTCCATCAGCACAGGGAAGGCAGGTGCAATACTTCTGATGTCACTGACAGCAAAGGGTTTTAAAAACAAACAAACAAAAAACCCCTTTGTGGGCCTGAAGAACTGGGGGTGAAAGAAGGGGAGAACTTTCCTTCACCTCCCTACCACCTCATATAATCAGTCCCTTGCAGGGAGACTCCAGCAAAACACAATGTTTAGGGTCCTCCTGTGTGGAAGACCTTGTTGGGTCAGCCACTTGATTTGTCTAAAGGTTTGAGATGTATAGAAAAAAGCCTAAGAGCTTTTCTATATTTACATATATCAGCTCTTAGGCTAGGGACAGACATTATACATAAACCAATTTAAGTGATCCAAAACTGATTTACACCTGTAAATAGAATAGATGTGCGCATAAACCAGTTTGAAAATGGCTGAAACCAGTTTGAGATAAACCTGGTTGAAGGCAGTATTAGACTTAACCGATTTGGGTCAAACGGGTTTATGCAATGTCTGTCCCAGGCCCCTTCCTGGTTTAAGTTAAATCAGAGTCTCCCAGCATCCCAGCATGCTCTCTGGGCTGGGCAGGGCTCTCTGTTCCAGAGAGCTGGGCTGGCCTCTCCCCTCTGCTCCCTGGCTGGAGTACCAGCCAAGACTGCAGATACAGCAGGGTCTGCCTGGCTTCCTCCTGCTCCCCCTCCCCCTAATCCAGGGGCAGGCAATTATTTGGGTTGGAAGGCCACTTAGAGTTTTGACAAGCCACCGAGGGCCACGTGGGTAGTCCCGCCCCTTGATATGTGCCCTGGCCCCCTGGTCGCCATCTTGGGACCTCCTAAACCCTGACCTTTGCCACCAAAAGTCCCTCCCCTTGCCTCCCAGAAGTACTCCTTTCAGCAAAGGGGTTTTGCCATCTCTGAGCCAGAAAAATACCAAATTAAATTCCAAAAATCAAATGTGCACTACTACATTCATTCATTTCATCTCAAAAAAATATTTCTGTCTTGATTTACATGTATGTGTGTGTATAGTATACATAGAGGTGATAGTATTATAGCTTAAAATGAAATCTTACTCTTGTACATTGCGGGTAGGTGAGTATAGCTGTGTAGGTTTTGTGGGGGGAGGTTTTGTGGGGGGAGGGGTGTGAGGGCTGTGGAGACTTGTGACTTGGATGGAGGGGAGGGTTTGCCTGCAGCCTGCACCCCCCTGTGGTAGGCAGAGTTCACCCAGTGCTCCTCCAGGCCTGGATGCTGCACTCCTGCTGCTCCTGGCCCTGGGACACTGGCATGGCCCCACACTCCCTCTTGTTGTCACTTCTCCCCGTCTTTCACTGATGCCCTGCCACATCCCTGCCCCACTGCTCCAGCACCATGTCCCAGATGCTCCTGCCATCCCTGGCGCTAGAGCTGGGACCCATGTGGTGGTGACACCTGGCAGCTGGGAAGGGATGGGTGAGGTAGAGGGTGGGGAAATGACTGCAGCAGCCAGGAGGAAGGTGCAGTGAGCACAACAACAGCCAGGCAGGAGTTCAGGGCCACACAGGTGCACCAGGGCTAGTGCCAGCGGGGCCCAAAGCAGGGCGGCAGGAGCGCAGGGTTGGACTGCCAGGGATCTGTGAAGCTGGGCCGCACTGCACCAGGATGGAGACAGTGGAGCCAGCCCTGCTCCATAGATCTCTGGCAGCCAGGCACCGCACTCCTGCCACCCTGCTCTGGGCCCCGCTGGTGCTGATCCCAGTGCACTAGCACGGCACTGCACTCCCATCCAGCTGTTGCTGCACTCCATGTACCCGCTCGCTGCCTCATCCCCCCACCTCCCACAGCCATTTCCCACTGCTCCCCCGCTGCCCACCACCACATGGGTCCTAGCTCCAGCACTGAGGATGGCAGGAGCAGTGAGCAGAGGGACAAGAATGCAGCAGGGCAGCAGTGGAAAACAGGAGAAAGTGGCAGTGAAGGGGAGTGTGGGGCTGTGCCAGTGCCCCAGGACCAGGAGCACAGTGCCTGGGCCTGGAAAAGCACTGGGAGAGGGAAGGGCAGGCTGTAGGCAAACCCTCCCCCTCCACCTAAGACTGACTCCCCTGGCTCCCTCCTGGTGAAGCTCCATAGACCCTGGCACCCTGGCCCCAGGCTCCTGCTGTCCCCACTCTGGGCCCCTCTGGTGCTGGCCCCAGTACACTGGCTCCCCTGGATCCCTCCTGGTGAAGCACAGCCCAGCTCCACAGACCCCTGGGCAGCCTGGCCCCATGCCTCTGCTGACCTGCTCTGGGCCCTGCTGGCTTTGACCCCAGTGCACCAGCATGGGGCCTCCACTCCCACCTGGCTGTTAATGAGCTCTGTGCACCTGCTCCTGTCCCTTCCCCCCTGCCTGCCCCCCACTTTCCCCGCCGGCACCACGTGGGTCCCAGCTCCAGGACTGCAGGAGCTGGCTTGCCTGGCCCCGAGGACAGGGGTGATCACCCACAGTCATCCTCTGCTTCCTTCCCCTCCTCCTCCTCCTTATCTGCATTTCCCTCAGCACAGGGAGGCAGGAGCAGCCCCAGGCCAAAAGCCTCCAGAAGCCCCTGCTGGGCAAGGGGATCTGCTGAGGCAAGGGGCCGGGTTAGGCTGGACTTGTTTCTGCAGCCTTGATCCTGCTGGAGGCTCCCCCTGGGTCCTACTGCCCCGATCCTGTCATCTTTGACAAGCTGCGAGGAACAAATAAAATATTAATTTTCTAAATTTTTCAGGCTGGATAGAATAGCCTGGCAGGCTGGATCTGGCTTGCAGGCCATACAGGAAACCCTCACTATTCGTGAACTCCAGGTTTGCAGATTCAAATATTCACGAGGGAGTGCAGAGCTAGGAGGCAGGTGGAGAGCAAGTGCCAGGGACATGGAGGGAGGTGATGGTGGCAGCATCTTTTCCCTTGGAGGCAGCTGTGGCAGCACTCGGGGCAGGGGGAAGGGGTTGGTCCCCAGGCACTGCAGGGGAGTCCTGGGGACAGAGAGGGAGGCAGCCGCAGCGGCGCTCAGAGCATCAGAGTCAGTTCCCAGGCGCTGCAGAAGAGCCCTGAGAACAATGGGGCAGGGAGCAGGGGGCAGCTGTGGGATCTGACAGGGAGCCCCAGTATTTGTGGATTTTGCCATTTGCGGGTATCTCCAGAACATATCCTCCGTGAATGGCGAGGTCTCCAGTATTCTGCCTTCCCCTGCCTTAACCACTGCCTGCTCAAGCAGGGATTCCCCCCTCCCCACTCTTCCTTACAGATACCTATCAGCATTAGCTACCATGCCACATGCTGGCTATGTCCATGTAGGAAACGGGATAAAGGCAGACAGGACTGTGTCACCTTAGGGCTTTTTGGAATGAAACAACAGGTAGCTGGTAACATCCCTCCATTACTTCCTTGGAAAAGCTGTCTAAGAAGAGTTTGAACTAATGGAGACAGGATCTAATTTCTGATGGGGTGATAAACAATGAGTTAGGGGTGATAAACACTGTGTTATCCACTTCTGGCTGGGATGCTCAGAAGGGGGAGGGGACCCCTCCCTAATCAGAGCATCCTACCAGGGCCTAGCCACACCCCTCCTTCAGCTCAGCACTATAGAAGGGAAGGGTGGTTTGCTCTAGCACCCCCAGCTTCTAGCCTGAGCCATTGCAGGCATGTGCCTGCCTTTCTGGGATGTCTAGGCTAAACCAGTTTGTAAATCCACAGCCAGGTTAGACTAACTTGCAAAGATTGAATCAATTCAGGCTCAGAGCTTTTGAATGTCTGTTGCTAGTCCTAGGGTCCTCCTGTGTGGAAGATCCTGGTGGTCCAGTCACTTGATCTGTCTCAAGGTTTGATATATATTAGCTCTTACAGTCCTGTAAACCAGCTCAATATATTAAAAACATTTAAAGGATTCAAGTGACCAAGTGCAGCAGTCAGGAAATGTTCCCCCTATACTTTTAACCTCTCTTCCTTGTGCATCCATGTTATGGTAGTCTTTAACTGCATGAATACATGCTGTTGCTGTCTACAAGACCCCACCTTATTCCAAACCCAGAATGGATGGCACTTGCTATTCAGTATTTCTTTTTCTCCATTTCATTCATGGTGCAGCCCCATACCTTGTCTATTGCACATCATGCAAACTGGGTCCTGAGTAAAACAGTTCTGCACTGAGAGGGGAAAAAAGAGTTATCATGCTAAGACACTATTATAATTCTGGCACTTCCTGACTTGGGAGTGTATTTCACTCTACTGCTCTTTTAATCCATTTCTTTTGTATTTAATTTTAGTTTCTTCAAAAAATAAAAATAAAAAAAGAAAGAATGTGAATAAACAAAAATGGCATTAAACTGGTAAACAGCAAGAGAGAGGTATGTATGCACATATGAGCATGTGGTTAAGAACTGTACACATTTTTTAAAGCAGGAGTGGGAAGAGACAGGAGGCTGGAGCAGCCAAAGATTGAGTACACCCAAAAGTTTTAGTTTCAGCTCAGTTGAACAGGGGGAAAAAGAAAAAAACAAGAGAAAACTTCATGTATCTTTGGGCACTGAAGTGTTATTTTCTCTTTTTTTCACTTTTATACAAACTTTTTGTTTTTTTTCTTAAAAGTTTTAGCAATTTTACAAATGATTCTTTTGCAATGGGAAGCCAAAAATGTTCTACTTAAAAAATGTTGAAATAAAACACTTTGACAGCCCCAAGACTTCCTTCCCCATTTGTTCCCCTACCTGAAACTCTTTGTCAAACTCGACCCAAATTCACAAATAATTTCAGCTGACTCAAAGCTGCATTTGTCATCAAACAAATTATGCACAAAAAAGTTACTGAGCTCTAGCACAACTGAGCTCTGACCCAACTCCATATTCCCCCCAAACCTGTTAGGTATTTATTTATTTATAATCACACCTATCCTAAAGGCTGGAAGCTTAGTGCATAAATGTCATTAACCACTCCCCAGACACTTGAAGAAAAGAACACTATTTTTGTCCCTGAAATTAACAGCCTAAAAACAATGATGCCCAACTTTTTCAGGCCACTAGCTGGACTGGCCAGCTCCTGCTGCACGGGTGCTGACCCACTCAGGATCTGATCACCCCATGTGGCTCCAGCAGGTCCAAGCTGGCCCTTTTCCGCTCAGGTCGATCAATCCATTCACATAAGAACAGTGTCCACTCCCTCTGCATGGGGTCAGTCTGACCAGGACCAATGCCGCTACATGGGGATTGGAAATTTGGGGGCCAAATTTCCAGACCTGTGGGGAGACCTGAGGCAGGATTACATTGCTCCACAGGCCAGATCTAACCCATGTGCTGAGGGCTGAACACTCCTGGCCTAAAGGCTGCTCAATTAAATGAAGACATGCAATTACACAGTGGTATGTAGCTGATAAAGGAGAAGCAGGGCATGCAGCTATCAATGTCTCATTCTTGCCAATGTGCTGGGGCTGGGCTTGTCACAGGATTACACCTTAATTTGGTCAACTGCTCTGCAAAAGCATGTAGTTATCACCCCAGTGCAGTAACATTCTGTGGCCACAGCTGAGCTCAGGGCACCCTCATGTAAGCTATTGTGCATATACATACTAAGGGCCTGGGCACACGGGATATTTAGCATGTGCTGTATCTGAAATCTCAGCAAGCATTATGATGCCATATTAAAAGTAAGAATGCATTCTGAGCAGTCATATGGTAATGCTTACTATGATCTCAGCTCTCTCTAGAAAGATCAAAAGAAACTGAATATCTGAGACATCTGCTGTACAAGCATCCTGCAGTGCACACGTGTCTGAAGTCACTCAGAAGCTTCCTCACCAGCACCCAACTTTTTGATGCCACACCCAAGGGGAGACAACTACAGATGTGGAATGAGAGGCTGAAGAAAATCCCTGACAGTGAAAAAAGTGTACATCCCAGCAGCCAAGTCCTTGCCACCAGGGGCTGATGAAGCATAGCAAAGGTGGCGATGCTTTGATTACCTATGTACCAGAATCAGACATTCCAAGGAGCTAACGAAGAACTGGGGATGTACCATTGGTTCAACCACTTGCACTGCAGCACAGAGCCTCAGATTATGCAACATCTGACGCAATGCCCGCTGCTTGAAGGCACATGTACAAGGTAAGATCTTGCAAAGTGCAATAAATAAATGAGCACAAGCATGTGTAAGAAAATGGTCAAAGGTGGAGTAGAGACAAGAGAAGGATCCCTCTCTGGACAGGAATGGAACCCCCTCCCCAATGACACTGACCCCTGCATCAGAACTCACATATCCACCTATGAGGATGTGAAACCATCATCCCCAGAGCCCATAACCCTCTATGCATGCTCAATAATGCCTAGCCTGGGAGTGCCTGCCCCTGGCATGCCAGGATACTGGCAGCAGGCACATGGAGGTACAGGGGACCTAGCCCAGGAGAGGATGCTCATCCTGCCACTAGATCCATGGGGTGAGCTTGAGCTCTGCTGGCTTCAATGCAGCGCTGAGGCAGGGATCCACAATCAGCAGATTGTCAGTCTCAGTTGCCACACTGCAGAGTCTTGAACCCAGAGCCTGGCTTAGCACTGATATTTAGCTTATTGTTGGTCCCAGCCCTGATACAACACTGGATCTTGAACTCACATTCTCTCTGTGGAACAGTCCAATGACAGCTGTACATGTGTTACTTCATACAAATCTGGGGACACACGTCCAGCAAAAAGTCCTAACTTTGTTATCATATGAGCACATGTACTGTATGGTTTACTGCTTGAACACATAGACGATGACATTTTATGTGCAGTTGATGTGCCTTAAGTGTAATTGCAACATAGCCTTAAGAGACAATCTCTGCTCCAAACAGTTTACAGTATAATTAGGAGAGACAACAAATGGGAAGGGGTCAAAAGCCTAGACAGGTGCACTAACTTGACCAAGATCATATGACATATCATCAGTAGAGATGGCAAGAGAACACAGACCTAATAGATTGCAGTCCACTGCCCTGTCTGCTGAAGCTAGCTCCTCTTTTTTGGACAACCCTGCACATCATGTTCATCTGGACTTATACAAGAGAAAAATAACTCAGACACGTCCTTCCTCTGTTCTCATATACTAGCTCAACTACTGCAGTTGGATGCAAACACTGCAGGGGAATATTTATATTTTAACAAAACCTATTTTTTTCACTTGATTTTTGCCTTAATTTTCTGGGGATGTTCCTATTGATCTTGGATTTAATGAGACCTCAAGGCTTTTCGGGGGGGGGGGGGTGTTGGGTTTTTTTGTTTTTAACGAAATATAATTGTGTGCATTTTCACAGACCTAATGGAAAGAGGTAAAGCCCCTTCAGATCTTGAGTTTCTTCCATAAGCAAAGATCTCAATCCACAAACACTTCAATACCAACAGGAAAACTGAGCAAACATCCATGAAGCAGGATTCACTCCATGACCTGCACACAAACACACATCATCTGTGCCTATAGAAGCCAGGCAAGGAGAGAGAGAGATTGGGTACATGTGCGTGTGCACACGCACACACAGAGCATGAGATGTAAGCTCATGTGCATGTGATAAGCGCATAGGAGGTGTAAGCATGTGTGCGCGCAGTGAGCACACCTGTATGCATGTGTCTGCTTGTGTTCATGCATGCATTGTGTGCTGAGTGCACGGAATACTTGTGCATGCATATATCTGCATTTCTAAGTTAATCTTTAACAACAGGCATTACAGCTGGGTACAAACACTACACCTATCACGCTTTAAATGCACAGAAAGCGTTCTAAAGCCATAGCTAAACAGACGTTCATGGATTTGACAGTACTTTAAAAATGGTAGACTGAACTTCAAGATAACCCTCAATGGATAACCCTCAAGATAACCCTCAATGGCTTTATGTGCCAGATTCCATCAAGGGTTAACTTAGAGCATCCCAGGTGGCATTGTACAGGGCTGTGCTCTAGCCTTGAACTGAGCTTATTTACTCTGCCCAGGCACCGGGCCAACCCCACCCGCTTGGCTGTCGCTTACCCGAGTCAGTAATAGCCTCTGATCCCAGCCCTGCCTCCTCCCTCTGGCCAGCTGTGGAGCTGAACCCAGTGGGGGTAGAGAGGTGCAAAGGCTGGGGAGAGAGGCCACTCCAGAAGCCTCCCAGGGGGCATGGGGAAGTACTCCCAATGATTAGTGCAGGCACGCTCTAAGTCCCTCCCACTGAACAGCAAACATCCATTAGGTTCGCTCACACTTGTATTTTACAGTGCTTCATCCCAGCCTTTTCATTTTTTGTTGTAATGTTAATTAGGCCTG
>NW_017728943.1:15169937-15207852 GCF_001723895.1 Crocodylus porosus | reverse complement strand
CGAAGCAGGGGTGGATTCAGAGAGCTTTGAATTGCTTTGAACCTTTTAATTGGTCCCCCGATTCGATCTGGATTTGGAGATGCGGCCACAGAATCTCCTCCAAATCAAATCAGCACCAGAAGCTTCACACAGCCCTAATGTTTATCTTGTGGATTATATTTGCACACCTAACACTGTTAACATTGTGCGGCATCCTTGAAAGCATCTCAAGGCACCCCAGTTGAGAATCACTGGTCTACATCTTAAAAAGTTTCATATGTCCTCTTACAACAATCTGTCACCTCTCTTGCTTATGCTTCTGAATCTCAATTTGTCCTTACCTGTACTTCTGTTCTTAAGCCGGGATGAAGTGTGTATAATATATATTTTGTAATATTGTATTTATATATTATACAGTATTTTATATTGAGAGAGAGATAACGTTACATAGGAATCCACAGTGTCCTGCTGTGGTCTTTTTAAGTTCTTTGCAACAGAACTGGTCTAGTATTTTTATGTAGTCAAAATAAGTGAA
This sequence comes from Crocodylus porosus, assembly GCF_001723895.1. Classification (NCBI taxonomy): domain Eukaryota; kingdom Metazoa; phylum Chordata; order Crocodylia; family Crocodylidae; genus Crocodylus; species Crocodylus porosus. The sequence continues at coordinate 15,207,338 of NW_017728943.1, read as the reverse complement.
AAGCAAGTGGTGGCATTTCCAAGGGGTGCCTCAAGTCTAAGAAGATTGAGAACTACTGGTATAGACACAAACTGTATTTACTCCAGGATAAAAGTAGAACAGATGTGCAACATGGAGTCTGGAACTAGTGAGAGTCATTTCATTTCAGGGTAAAGTTACTTCACTTTCTGAGCATACCTGTACACTAGTTCAACCTACACCTTTGTATCAGTCATGTGTCCTTTCCCCCAGCCAATTAGATCTCAGGGTAGTCAGTTATTCAGTGGAAATTAGCCCTTCAATACCACCTACTGTAAGCAACTAGTTTGGAAGAGAAGGCCATGGGCTTACTAAGGAATGAAATCCAGGAGAAATTCTGTTGGAATAACTGTGTTGTTGTGTGCACACTTTTAGTAAGAGTTCTGACCTGGTTTGAGACCCAGTACATCTCTGGCTTTGGAAAATATATTCCCCTTTGATCAGCAGTTACCTTAATTGCAGGGATGAAGGAGAGAGCAAAACCCAATTAAAACTCTGCCCTTGGCTTCTCAGGTCCTCCTTACATGAGAATGAAGCCATGTGGTCAACTGAATGAACATCCTTGTTAAAACATGCTTATATCTTTAGATTAAAGAAACAGTAATGAAAAAAAGACACTGAAATATGAGGTATTGAAACATTTATACTAATGGCCATTGTGGGCCTATCCTGGATTTAAAAGAGCATCAAGCTATCAAGCTCTGGTCTTACAGCTTTGTGCCTTCACCTACAGATTGTGCAAAAGGGAGTATCTTGTTCCACACAGGCAGCTGTGGGCGTCAGGAAAGGAGTGAGTGCTCACTAAGGGATTTTGACAAGTAAAAGGAGCTGAGCAAATGTTTTCAGTTTGATGTGAGCCCTCCCCCTCCCCCCCATTCATCTTACACACTCTCCCAAGACAAAAAGAAACAAAGGACCTTAGTTCACTCCACCAGTGACATGACATCAAATTGACAGAGCTGTGACTATATGACATCCAAGTCAATAATAGAACGACATTTTTGAGTGACAGCCGAACAATAGGGGGGAAATGCGGCTTCCATAAATAGGTGGATTTACAGCTTGTGGTATGAGAAATAAATAAACCATTACCCGCAAAGCGCTGTTTCTCTTTGGAGTGTGTCACCTGTCACTGCAGGTTAAGGAACCATCTCAGGTTTGGGTGAGGTGTAGCAGATTGCCTGTTTTTTTTTTGTTTTTTTTTTAAGCCTCCTGACTTCTTTCTGCTGCCTTATTGGGAATTGTATAGCTAAACCCTACCAGCTTCAAGACCTAACCCCTTTACTCACTTCCCAAGGTTATGGAAAGGACTCTAAGGTAGGCATATTCTTACCTAGCTTTGTATTATAAAGGTCTTGGAATCCCATCCAAGAGGCAGAGGTGAAAGTGCAAAGGAACATAAGCAGATCCAGGACACCTAGGTAAAACAGCAGGCCTACAATTTGAGTCCAAGCCTAGAACATGATACATCTGGGTTCAAGTACCTTCCCCCCCCCCCCACCTATCTGCAAGACCTGAGGCCCACCTCGCTCAGCTTCTCTGGGTATGTCTACGCTGGATTGGAAGTTAATGCATGTTAACTTGTGGAACTCATCATCACAAGAGGCAGTAGGGCTGGGACAGATAGCATAGCCAGGTTCAAACGAGGACTAAAGAAATTCATGGATAATTGATCTATTAATAGCTGTTGAACTAAGGCTAGAGATGTTCTTGTAGCATCTCTAAAAGGTGGGTACAGAAGCTACACTTTTTGCATGAAAAAGTGCTCTCTAGCCATAAAATAACAAATGTACAGGGTTGCAGAGTGCTTTAAAAATGGTGGATTGCATGAAAAGTTAACCCTCACCCAATGTAGTATTAGGTGGAGATGCTCGAGGGCAGAGCAGTTTAGTGAACCTGCATACAAATTAGCATTAAGGGTTAATATCAGGCAATTCTGTCCATATCCCAGAGGTCTTTGAGGGACTGGGCTGGTGCTTGTGGGCACCTCAGCTGTCACGCAGTAGAGACAGAAAAAGTCTCATCTCCTCCCTGTGCAGCTGGGCTGTGAGGTGGGTAGAAGCAGGCAGCGGAGCCCCCTGCTGAGGTCTTGGGGAGAGCTGGGCCAAATTCGTGAGGTGGGGGTCTCTGTTTTCTCTGCCCTCCATTCAGCTCTAGGTGTAACAGGTCAGGAGGTGCCACTATCAAGCAGCTCACATGGGCAGGAAGGGAACCTCACTGCCACAGATCCAGTCCAGCTCCCCCCACAAAACCCCAGCAGGGGCAGTTGGGGGGGGGGTCTGTCCTCCTCCCTTGCCCACCAGCTGCTGTTGATGGGGAGCAAGGATAGAGAGAGGGGCAGTCTGGCAGCTTCCTGGGAAGTTGCTGGAGTGCCCCTTCCTGCTGGCTAGGTCCAGAGCAGGCAGGCTCCAAATCCCTCCTACCCAAAAGATGGGTTCAGTGGTGCTCCAACTATGGCACTTTTACAGGTTGCCTCAATGTCTGTATGCACCTTAAAGCAATAATGCTGGATTTGAGTGAGTTATGCTGGTGCTGAGCTGTCCGTTTTGTGTTTTCCGTCTGCCTTAACACAAGGCGAAGAGACCAAGTTCCCCCATATAAAATGCACTGTGCCCAGAACTTAAAGGTATACCCTCAGAGTTGAGGAGACTTGAAGTGAAAATGTAGGAGTCCTGCAGAGGCATTTTACAAGATAACAAGAAACTAAAAAGATTGTGTGAAACATCTGTGACTTCTCCCACAGGGAGGCAGGAATCCAAGCAATGATGTTCAGGTCTCTGAGTTACCTTACCACCACACTGTACTTGAAGTGAAAGAATGGGGAAGAGAACTGGAGTACTACTCTTGGGCTCCCAATGCTGTCTGTAGTAGTGGGGAATAGCAGAAGAGATGGCCAAGCAAATGCCAGGCAATTGTAGAAATATAATGAGCCTAAATATTTAGGGAAAAAAAGATGCTTCTCTGAATAAAAAATGGCATTACCCACAGGTGGAGTCTACTGAGGGTGGAAAGCAGGGAAGATACTGGTTGTGAAGTCCCTAAGGCACTGGGTGAGCATGGACACGGGTTTGTCAGACAGAGTCCTGCCTGCTGTGGCTGCTCTTTCCTATAACACAGCATATGGATTTTGAAAAGTGCAACTTATTACAGGGGAGGAAATTAATTATACGCTAAATACACCCACTGCCTCCTGTTCTCTCATTAGTCTTGTGGGTCACAGGTGCACAACTGATCTCTTTCATGTTATGCCCAGCAGACCTTCGCTTTCCAAAAAGCACATGACACATGACACTGCCCAAAAAGCTAACAGATAAACAGAAGTGAAAGCCAGGGTCAGGTTTAGTTGATGCTATGTGACTGCCATGGACAATGAAAAGCACCAGAGATAAGTGCTACCGTCAGTATCACTGGTGTCAGCCTATTGTGTCGATAAACATGAATCCACGGCCTTTCTGTAATACCATCTTTACTCATCCATAACACTGGAACAGCACAGCTTTTACCATATCAGGTTGAGTGACAGCCAGGGAAACTTTTCTACTCTTTTGGCCACGAATCAAGAGACAGTAAATGAAAAATCACTCCTTGGCCTTCAGTGGGGCTACTCTGAGTGTGGGTGGGTACAGGAAGCAAGTGTTCAGTGGTACAATGACTCTTTTTAGCTGGTGGTGAAGAACAAGGCTTCCCTGAGAGTGATCTGCCCCAAGAACTCAGTGAGTTGACTGGTTTGGCAATGGCCAAAAAATTTAGCAAAATGAAGAAACACCACAACGTCTACCAATATCCCAGGAAAACAGGTAAGAAAGGGCACGGAAGCTGAACTCTGTTGAGGTGTTAGAAAAGTAACCCATGTAGCCCATAAGTTTACAAACAGCAGCATGGATATAACAGCCAGTAAACATTTTTACCCAGGGATTTTTCTGGAGCAGCTCCCAACCATTATAGTGTACTAACATTTCTCTGGTATCTCTACCTGTTGCTGCAACACATTTTAAACTTTATTAAAAATACAATTACATTTCAAGACCTGGTTGTGATGAAAATCTGCCAAATGTGACCTGCTTCTAAATCTGCAAAGAAATACATGGAAAAAAAAAAAAAAATACCAAACCCAATATTTCTTTCCAAAGATCTTAGACTCAATGAAGCAGCATTTTCTGATAAAACACAGTTGGGATGGCAAAAGTCCAACTATGTCTATCTACCCAATTGTTCTCCCTCCTCTGTGTGTTGATACTGAAGCCTACTGATTAAGTGTAAATGTTTGAGTGGTGAAACATTTTCCAGAAACATGCTCTAGGACTGCGCAAAGAATCACCATCATCCCATTTTCTCATTGCTGTGTTATCTAATACGAGCATCTGCAGCAGAGAAACAAAACAGCAGAACCCTCTCCCACTTGGAAATGGTATGGATCTAGAAAAAAAAAAGGTATTTTCCTCTATTATTTCTAGTTAAATTAAAAATGGAATGGATTGAGTAAGGAGGGCCCTAACAATGTTGTATTTGCCTTTGTGGAAGGAAATAAGGGACTTATTCTGAAATGTTGAGCATGCAGGATGGCTCTGTCTTGACACATTGATTCTGGTGCTCTGCCTTATCTGCTGTCCTCACCATGGCCTTTGGTAGAGCATCTCCAGTGTGAGAAATCCAAGGTGGGATAAATACAGCCCAAGGTGGTATCACCTTTCCAAATCCATCTACCGTATTCTCTGTCCTCTCCCTATAGAATGGGTACCTAAGCACACTGAAAGCACCCCACAGGATCCCAGGAAAACGCAGGGAGCACACACAAATGGCAGAGCACCCACCCCTGCTGCCACATAGGAAGGATGCCTTTTGCATGCAGATCTGAAGGGCACAATTTGCCCCTGACTTAAAAGGACACTGTCGCACTTAAAACCACCCAAGGGTCCTCACACAGCTAGTGACAACTAACACTCTATACCCAAGCCATATCTACATGGTGCTTCAAACAAGCCAGCTCCAGAAACTGCTTTCTGGAAAGATGTTGGACCCCTCCCTCCATGATGTTTGTAGCTATTCAGCCTCAAACAAACATTCATAAGATCAATGCTTATACACAGGGGCCCAAGTTATTTGCTTGCAGAGGCCAGGAAATTAGTCATTTGTGCTTGAAACAGCGTGGCACAAGCATTCAGGAGCTATGCAGAATTCTGCTTTGCTCCCATAGTACTGTGAGAGCTCCAGACTAGACAGCAGAGTGGGGATATCCTGGGGTGGCAGCCTCTGTATTCTTCATGGGACCAGCTCCATCCCTTCACCAAACTCACCAGCTTCACAGTGCTGGAATGAGAGGTGGACACCAGTACTCTCACTTGGCATCCCCTGGAGATCCACATGCCAGTGCCTCCAGTGTCCTAACCAACCCTACAAAGTGGGGATACTCATCCCAATTTCCTTGCCAGATAACATGCTAGTTGTGAATTGCCTTCGATCCCACTCTCCCTTGTTTATCTACCATGACAGCCCACTGTGGCTCCCGTGCGACTAGGAACCCAGAAGGCACGTGTAACCTTTTTCAAGCTGTTTTAAGTTGTCATAAGCTCTGCCATTTCCCTCTCTCCCCCTTCCTATTTCCCGTTGCTTTATTTATCCCCCCCTCCCTTCTCCCTCTCACTCCATCACTCTGAGCTCCCTTTATTGCCATCCTCTTAGGACTTTATCTCCTGCTGTCTCTCTCCCCATGAGTTATAGCCACTCTCACTTCCCTCTCTTCCTCTCCTTCTCTTTGATAGTTTCCCTTTTATTTCTCTCCTCCTCCATTTGTCGAACAGGCTGAGTTTTCACCCAGATGTTCAGTTAACCCAAGGCTCTCATCTGACTTTTTGTGGTATTGAAAGACTTTACATGGCACATGCTACACATTCCTCCCGATCCATCTCCCTCCGTTCTTTTCACACTCACTTTCACTACCCCCTACTATCCTGCCTTTCCGCAATTTGCTCTTATTTTCTCCCTGTTCCCCATTTTGTTCCATTCACCTCTTCTTCCAACTCTCTCCCTGCAACTTCAAGTCAGCACTTAGTCGTTTACATCTGCCCTCTGCTGAGTCAAGCTAAACATTGCTTACAACAAGAAAATTCTCTCCCAGTGCTACCTGGCAGAAGGAGCTCACATTTCTTGCTGAGGCCTGAGCTGAGAGAGGGTCAGCATTATTTATAGACACAGCTTACAGGGCACTGTTGAAAGCAGGGGGAGGGGAGTACCTTAGAGCTGGCCCTCCTGCTCCTCAGTCTGATGAGAAGGCATGAAGATAAAAAGGACCCTCTTATTTGGGGTCCACTTGCTTCTACAGAGCGGGTTGGTGTTTCTAGTGTTTGGAGATTCAGAAAAGCCGTGGTGACAGGGTAGTTCATTTTTACATGTACTGATAGGGCTGTGGCAACCCCAAGAATCATTCAGTGACTTATTTTCTGAGTGTGAAGGTATTCTCCTTCTGGAGGCATCTAGACCCACCTGTATTAAGCATGGCAGTGCCTGGCCATAGTGCAATTTAGTGAAAAGTATATGAAGGGGTAAGAGGAAAAGGTCCTGAAAGCTGAATTTTAAAATGTTCAGGGAGACCAATAAGGACCAGTGCATCTCTGGTAGCTTTCCTATGTAGGGTCAAAGAAAGGCAATTTCAAACCTCTGATGTAATGGTATAAAAGGGCGGCAGATAAAAATGAATAGAGTATAGGGGAGTTTTGGGAGAAATGGAGACTATACAAAAAGGTGAGTTCTACCTTAAGCCAAGTGACTTCCAATAACTGATGTAAATTACACAAGAGGCAGAGGAAAACCACCAGTGAGGGGCCTTCAAGAGGGATGAAGACATCTAGCAGTGTCAATAATGCATATGTAGTGCTTTATCTTGAAAAGGATGGGACAGAAATGACAGCTGAACTGAAAGAAGGACAAGGTGAGATCACAGAAGTAAATGCCAGAAAAGGAACACGCCAGCAGATGAAGCAGCTAAATAAAATAGGCAGGCTGCCAAAAATAAGAACTATAGATGTCCAGATACCTTACCAATGCGAGAAGCAGTAAGAGGTTAACCCTGAATACCTGGCAACAGACGATGACCTTAACTTAATAGGCATTTCTGATTCTGTAACACAGTAGAATGACAAAAAAAAAAAATCAATGGAATACTATATTACCTGGCTATAAACTATACAGGAAGGACAGATTGGAGCCGAGTTTTCTTCTGGCCTAATTCCACTGAAGTCCATGGAATTACACTGGCAAGACACCAGCCCAGCATATTTGAAAGCAGTGCAGTGGGACACTACTCAATAAGACAGCAAAGAACTGAATTACCCTCACTGCAGAGGGTCAGAAAGTGTCAGTATGGACCCAAAGCCATAACAACATAAATACATTTGCAGCATTGCACTGCTGACCCCTAACCAGGAGGAGGAAAAAGACAGAGTGCAAATTGGTGAGGGAATGAAGAGAGGCAAAGTCTAATAAAGTGGAAATAATGGTGACATCAGCTACCCGCACATCAGTGAGCCAGCAGCAATGCGACAAGTTTAGAAGCACTTTTTCTTGACACTTTTGATGCCTGCTTCTTGGAACAGATCACTCCAGAGCAGAGAACAATGGTTCAAAATTCAGCTTAGTCTCCACCAACATGGAGGAGCTGGTTCACGTAACAACCGTGAACAAGTCAAGATTCAGCAACAACCAGAAGGTCAATTCTGTATGGAATACCCTCATAACAGGGCTCATACCAAAATTTAGCAGTGAGATCAAACTACTGCCACTAATCAGAAACTGGCTCGGGGAGAGAGAGAACAAAGAATAAGGTTGTATGTTCAATAAAGCAAGAGGCCAACATTAGGGCACTCAGTTCCACATTAACAAGAAAGGCATTGAATGCTGTTTAATATATTTATTAAATGATATGGGGGGCAAGGGAGAGAGGTGAATGAGGGGGTATGTGTAGCCAGGTGGCAAAATATGTAGAGGACAAAATGTGTCTAGTCAAAACTAAGAGGAACTTCAAAAAGGGCTGTAAGTAAGCGGGGTGTGAATGTAATGCATGATGACATATTAAATCTATGTGGACAAAAGCAAGGTAATGCACGTGGAAAGGAATAAAGCTGAACAATATTGCTACACTGTAAGGAAGTTGTGGCTCCTCATGGTGATACCCAAGTACTTTCCAAGTAGAGTATCACCATGCTCCACCCAGGTATCTCCAAGTGGAGCATGCCTGGGGACTGGCACCCAAGGAAAGCTCCCACAAGGAGGACACTAAGATAATTGTTTCTGAAAGTGCTAATGAAATGGTACTCCCACAGGATCTCAGGAAATTGAGGGTGTCAGTTAGGGGCCTCAGCTGCCTGTACACCAATGCCAGGATCATGGGGAACGAGCTGGAAGAGCTAGCTCTCCTGCTCTCCAGTGGGTAACATGACCTGGTAGGGACCACGGAGACCTGGTGGGACCCTCACATGATTGGAGTATAGCCGTAGAGGGACATTGTGGTCCTCTTGAAAAAGAAAGAAAGAGAGAGTCGTACACACAGTGGAAGCTAGGGAGAGTCCTCAAGGAGGACTATACAACAATGGTCTGAACTTGTAGGGAAATGATTAGGAAAGCAGAGGCAGTGACTAATTTTAAAAAGTTAGCCAAGGGAGGTGAGGGCAATAAGAAGTCCTTCTTTAGGTATGTAGGCAGTAGAAATAAAAAAAATGGAAGTGTGGGCCTCTGTTTCACACCTCAGGACAGCTGGCAATGGACACTCAGGGAAAAACTGAACTCCTGAATGCCCACTCTGCTTTGGTATTTCACCAGACCAAGGGGAAAGAAAAGTAAGATAAGGGTCACAGGGGGCATGGTGGGAATGATAGCCTTCCCACTGTGGATGCTGAGCTGGTGCAAAACCAACTAGAAAAGCTAGACATTTATAAGTCAGCAGGACAGATGGATTTCACCTAAGAGTGCTGACGGAGCTGGCCGAGGTCATTGCAGAAACCCTAGCAAAACTCTTTCAGAAATCATGGCACACAGGGGGGATCCCTGAGAATTGGAAGAAGGACAACATTGTGCCAGTCTTCAAGAAGGGGAAGAGGGAGGACCCAGGCAACTATAGGCCAAATCAGCCTAACTTCCATCCCAGGGAAAATCCTGGAAAAACTCATTACAGAATCTATGTACGATGCGCTTGTGGAGGGTAAGATTCCGAACGCCAGCCAGCATGGCTTCGGCGCAGGTAGGTCTCATCTTACCAGTCTCATCTCCTTCTGTGACCAGGTCTCCCGCCACCTGGACATGGGAGAGAAGGTCGACGTTATATACCTAGACTTCCAAAAGGCTTTTGATCTAGTATCCCACAATATCCTTGAAGAAAAATTGAAAGATTGTGGGCTTAGCAGTTCAGTTCAGTGGGTGGAAAACTGGCTGTATGGTAGGACCCAGAGAACGGATGCATCATCCTAGCATGAAGCGGCCAGTGGTGCCCCTCAGATCTGTGCTTGGACTGGTACTTTTCAACATTTTTATCAATGATTTGGATGTGGGTGTGAAAAGCTCACTGGCCAAGTTTGCAGACAGAGTGCAAAATTGGTGAGGGAACGAAAACAGGCAAGTCTAATAAAATGGAAATAATGGTGACACCAAGTTGTGGGGCAGTGTGATCAAGCCAGAAGACAGGTTGCAGATACAGGTGAACCTGGAGAGTGTGGAGAGTTGGGTGGACTGGAACCAGATAAAGTTCAACACTTAGAAGTGTAAGGTGCTCTATTTGGGGGCAAACAATCCCCAAAATACCTACAGGCTCGGTGGCAACAATTTGACTTGCACCACAGCCAAAAGGAACCTAGGGGTAGTGATCGACCACTGCATGAACGTGAGCCAGCAGTTTGATACTGTGGCCAGCAGGGCCAACAACACACTGGCATACATTAACTGTTGCATCTGATGCAAAACTAAGGAAGTGATACTCCCACTGTACTCTGCACTGGTGAGATAGCAGTTGGAGTACTGCATCCAGTTCTGGGTGCCACACTTCAACAAGGACATGGAAAAACTAGAGGGTCCAGAGAAGAGCCACCCGTACGATCAGGGACTTGCAAGACAAGCCATATGAGGAAAGGCTGAGGGACCTGGGCCTCTTCAGCCTACAGAAGACAAGGCTGAGAGGGGACTTGGTAGCAGCTTATCACTACATCGGGGAGTAGATCAAGAACTCAGTAAACAGCTGTTCACCAGGGCACCCCTGGGGAAGATCAGGAGCAATGGATACAAACTCCTGGAAGGCTGCTTCAGGCTCAATTCCAGGAAAACTCCTCCACAGTCAGGGTGTTCAGACTATGGAATAAACTGCCCCCAGAGGTGCTGCAGTCACTTACCCTGGAAATCTTCAAAAGGAACCTGGACAGTCACCTCACTGGGGTCACTTGATCCCAGTTGTCTTCCTGCCTGGTGCAGGGGGACTGGACCCAATAATCTACAAGGTTCCTTCCAGCCCCTAACAAACTATAAATCACTGTAGGCAACTTAATAGCAGCATCTGATCAATGTCTAAGGACTGCAAAAAAGCAAGTAAGGCATTGAATGGCTAAAGCACAGGACTATATTATAATGTCAGCACACTTTCACTACCGTGTATGGATCTGAACATAACCATTTTAAGAACCGGGTTGAGCTACAAAGGATGTTTTAATTCCTTGTAGCTCAACTCAATTCTTAAAAAAAAATGTTATTTTAACAATAAACATGATTACAGCCTTTGTTAGACCATTCATTCTGTGGGACCAAACTTAAGCCCCATCCTAGTTGGGATGGAGGCCTTTACTATGGAAAAGAACTTGGTAGTTCTGCTCTTCAGGTCTTCATAGGACCTAACAGCCCTTAAAAAGGGGGTGGGGGAAGGAGTTCCCATTGTAGGAAGAAGAAAAAAAAAAAAAAAAAAAGGAGAAACTAAACAAGTCCCAATTTTGTAAACATACGGCTGAATCAACCCAGGAAATGCAGGCTCCAGATCACAGTCTCTCAGATGGCAAATGCAGTGTGCCAAATAGACATGCATGCCCCAAACCCATATATTTAAAAAGATACCATAAGACAATTTTCTGCAAATGTTCATTCCAGTTTTTAAGACCTTAGCCATGTTTTTGCCATACTTGGCTGTGGAAGGGAGCAAGCTTCTGTGAAGTTCAAATATGAAAGACCTGCCCAAATCTAGCAGATAAAAATCATAGGTCCTGCTATCTGGATGTCCCTGAAAATGGGTGGGAAAGAAAAGGCAAGGGGTGGAGAAATGGCAGAGGCTAGTTACATTCTCCCACCTTAATGAGGACCAGCTGAGCTGGGTCGGGGGGAAAAAAAAAAAAAAAAATATCCAGGAACTAAACTGCAACCCTTTTAGGGCTGCAAGCAGTTTACTTCCTGCCATCTGCCTCCAAAAATAAAGCATAGAAAGGGGAAGATCCTATGAGCTACAGTTCCTCTCCAGACTCTTCCCTCCTTATCAAACTCTTCATTAGCCATTAATAAATCTGTGCCACTACTCCTGCCATTAATAATATTCTACCAAATGGCTTCACTGGCAGAAAAGAAATTGCTGCTTCTGCAATGAGCAAGAGAAAGGAGCATCCAAGGAAAGTGAGGTTCAGACACATTGAAGGCCAAAGGTGTTGGAAGCCTGATTCTAAGAGTTATGAAATCCGGGACCAGAAAGAAAAAAAAAACCAAAAACCATGCTAAATGTGTCCATCCAAAAACAAACGCACCAAGCTCAAACCATGAACAATAAATTTCTCACAAATTAGCTTTAGGACAAAATTATTTACAGAAATTAGCCTGTGACTAATTAGAAATGGCCAATAACTTAGGGGGGGGGGAGGAGATAAAAAAAAAACAAACAAAGAAACAAAAAAACCACAACCTACTTTTTCCCCACAATTTGTGAACAGGATAAGAGGCAAAAATATGCCAAACACATTATTTTTGAGCTGTTGGAACAGCTTTCCCCCTCACAGGCACACATACTTGACTGGAGTGCTGCAGACTACCTTCGAAGCTTTGCAAATAATAATGGGCTCAACTATGGCCAAATTTCAATGGAGCCGTGGAGCTTGCAAAAGTAGTCATGATTTCCCACCCCTCTCCATTAGCCAGGAAATATTTATCCAGCAGACCATGGAAGCGATCACTGTTGGAAGTCTAGGAGCAGTAAGAACAAGCTGCAAAGGAAATGCTTTTGCTAAAATCACTGATGTGAGTGTTTGCTCAAAACTCCAACCTATCAGGAAATTTTTGGCAAAATAAGACTGTGTCCTGTTCTGCAGGGCCAAGCAGATTTGGGGAGCTAAAACAGAAGCAGCCCACTGTCCGAGGTTCACCTCCAGTGTGAACCGGGCCTCTAATATCAGCTTTCGGGAAATCATCTTGATTTCACACACTGAGTTCTGCTCAGGAATCTGTAGCACCCTTCCTTTTGGATATATTCTCTTTTAGCAGAGTTCTTATTTAAAAGACAGAGATTTTTAACTGAGAGGAAGAACTCCCTGGGAGACCTTGGTCTAAGGATACATCTCTCCTTCTTCCAATGTGCAAGACAGACGGACATAAGTCTGTCAGTGTCAAAGCTCTTTGATAAGTAATTGCTCCTGACAGCTGATCTGCTCCCCTCAGTCAAAAAAAAAAAAAAAAATCTATGAAGTGATGGAGAGGAAAGTAACATCTATCACTGGTCTCAAACAGAGCACATTTTTACAACACCACCAGCTGAGGCATGACATCATAGCATAGTGCTGTAACAAATGCATTTCCACTAACCATCTACTGCAGACACAAGCCTGACAGGCTTAAATGGACATCCTCCATCCATTTGCCTACTCTCTCTTTCCCCCACACATACAGAGAGACATAAGCCATATGATCATGTGCACATGTATGTTCTTCTTATAGCTCAGCACACTCACCCTACAACCCATATATTGTCACTCAATTACATCCTAGTTACCTGGAACTTGCCTATACATCTCATCCCATACTGTTAATCACACTCAGCTAGATAAACGTGAACAATTTTAGAATTCAACAGTTCGGTTGTAATTTGGGGCTTCTCTGTTTGGGGTTTTTTGGGGGGTGGCAGGTTGACAAGTTAAAGGAACACGATTTTTAGAGAGGGATGAAAGGGTCCATATTCTGAAAATAAAAGCTCTAAAAAAACATTTCAAGTTGGATACCCAAAATTTGAAGCACCCATGATCACTAGTCACAGCTAAAATCCTTGGATATGTATGAAATAACCAGAAATACAACTAGGAATTCAAACCATAAAGAGTTCTTTGTGCGACTGAGAATTCTCAGAAGTGCTTTGAAAAGCTTGAAGGAAAAGAAATGATCTGAACAAAAAGGAAAAAAAAAAAAAAAAAAAAAAAAAGCCTTGAAAGTGAACAGAAGTTCTGAAGTATGTGGGGGTGGGAAAATCTTCAGTGTGAGGAACACCAAAGAGATTTCTAACTCAAAGATACCAGAATAGCTTAAACTTAAACCAGCCTGGTGCTTGTGGGTTGAAATTGCTACTCCCGAGAGACTGCAACTTAATGCCCATGGGGCTGCAACATAGCTCTCACTAGACTCTGGCGTTATTCCCAGAGGACTTGGGGATAGATGCTTACAATATCCACATGGGAAAGGCTGAGTTCTCTGGAGGCCCTGAGGATAAGATTCCCTGATGTGGATGGCTGAATAAAAATCCATGGCCTTCCTCTCCTCGTTAGCACAAAGGCTGGGAAAATGGGCACATGCAAGAGGAAAGATGTTCATTCCTCCTGTGCATGCTCATAAAAAAAAGGTGCCCTATGCTTATCTTTCCATGACTTGACCTTGTACCCTTGCCTTTATAAAGCAAAACAGCTCAGTAACAGTCATCCAGGGGATGTCATTGGGACAGGGAGGGGTAGAGGGGGGAAAAGGGAAGGAGGTAGGCAGTCTCTCTATTGAAATGGCACCATGTCTTGAAAAACCTAATCTTCCCCTGCTCCCCTGGGGTAATTTATGAGCCATTTTTGCTAGTGAACATTGGCTCCTAAAATTAATGAGGGTGTCTGTTTCCAGCATATGGTCAATTGCTGATTGTTCTGATCTGGTGAGCAAGGCCGATGAAAACACACCACCCACGGACAGAAAAAGCACTGGGCTTTTCCATTACTTGTTTCAGGAAGAGAAGAAATGAAATGAAAGCAGCATGCTGGAAGCATGACAGGACAACTGTGAACACAAAAAGGGGTATTGTAAGAAGTAATCTGAACTTCTGAAGGATGTTCCTCCTCTTCAGCTGAGATTTGACCCCATGGCGGCCACCAAGGGTTTTATCCACTCAGCAAGTTCCTCCCTACTCCCACAACCCTAAATGCCAAACCCCATCCACAAACGGCCTCTCCCCTTTTGACTCTCCTCAGTAAGGTGAACAGACCTGAAGCCCAACTTGTAGCTCTCATGCACAGCAACACCCACACTCATGACTGGTACATACACTTTATGCTGTAATCACACACAGGCAAGCATCCAGATGTATATCATCATTTCAGAAAGCAACTGCCCACGCCCAGAAGCACATATGGTCAGGGTCACTCTTCAGAGTGACCACACAAAGCCACGTGATCACTTGAGACAGCAGGTGCAGATGAAACCCAAAGTGTCTGGTAATAAAAGTTCTGATTAAGAATAATAAAAAAACCCCCTCACACATATATACACCCCCTGCCAGTCATAAGGTACGTTGCCCTCCAGTAAATTAAATTTTTTATGCTATGGCATATGCAGCGTATGCCTGTCATCTATAGCTATGTGTTCATCTCATGAAAGATACATGAAGATCTAAATGGCATTAGTAGTGTTTATGAGCCCATCACCTGGACAGATATTCCCTTTATGGATCTAATGAAATAACACAGACAGACACACACAGAGACCATGATCTTCTTGGAGAAAAAAATCCCCTCATCTGTATTCCTCAGGCCCCCCAACATGAATTCCTGATATCCCCACATGAAAAGGAAATACACTCTCTCAGCACTCACACCCTGAAAAAGCTGCCTCTGTTTAACAACAAAGCATCTGTCAACCTTGTTACACATCTGTCATCTATTCTGGGCTGGGGCAGCAGGCACAAGGAGCTAAATGGGCAGAGAGGACAGAGGAAGGGGGGCTTTAAAAGAAGAGAAGGCAAAAGGATGGAAGGGAAGGGAAGATAGATAAGCAGGGGAAAGAGCGAGAAAGAGATTGAGCAGAGAGAAAGTTAAGCAGCAGAAAGGGAGAGAGGGTTTGATCGATTGCAGGGTCTGTATTAACTCAGTTGCAGGGCTCTGATGATCCCTAAATGGACTCAGCTCTGTTGTCATGGTTTACGATACCAACAGAACTATTTGATTGAATTACGGTTCTCCAATTGATCGCTCTGTATCAGTACTCTTTGGCTTCTCTGCCTTGCCATCTGGCTCCCCTTCCTCAGACAGGCTTTATTGGCTAGGTGAGCTTTCCTGACATTTTTTAACAGGAAAAAAATCAGTAGAAGGGTTGAACTGTTTTAGTTGACACTTCACAGGGAGAGCGCAACATGGCAGGTAACACAGCCAGACCTTGATAGCAGCAAAAGGGCATGTAAGAAGAAACACAACACACTTAAGTGTACCATTCCAAGCCCTTTGAAACGGGGGTGGGGGGAAAGATGAGGCACGTTCAAAGGTGCGATGGATTCAGGCCCCATGTCCACATGGCAACCCTTTTCTGTTTCCGCTCCCCAGAGGAGCTTCACTGACTAGCTCTGTTAATGCCCATCACCACTGTCTTTATATGCATTTGTAATAACATCATCCCTAGGAGTCCCAGGCCCAGATTGTGACCCTGCTGTTCAGATGTAAAGGAAAGATAATTCCTGCGCCATGCAGCTCATTATCTGAGGGTAAGACGGAGGGGAAAAAAGTGAACAGATGCAGACACAGAGGAGAAACAAGAAAGCTTCAAGCTTACAGGTCAGCAGGACAGACAGCATTCTCCACAAATCGGCAGCCCCCGGTACATAGCTTCACTCTCTTAATTGTATAGACCTCCCAGTAGAAGACAGATTTTAGGAAGGGTGTGAAGGCCAGGTGCCATTTCTTCCCCCCTGCCCTCCGAGATGAGGGGTATCTACATGAGAAAACTACCAGTGGGACCTATGGCATCTGTGTTAAGATTGCCATTGTTTTTTAAATGAGATGGGAAACTGGAAAAGAAAGAGGGAGTGGACCAGATCTGGGTCAACGCTAACTTTCTTCTAGACTTCTCTAGCAGCACCCCAGGGACTAAAAGCCACCTAGGTAGATAGCTTATTTATGATTCATGAACAAAGAATGTTTTAGGAGCTGGAAGGGGCATGATTAAATCACTGCGGACTCCAGCAATTCCCCAGGTGTTGTAAGTCCTTTGGAGCAGTTACACACCAACATAAGTTACAGCAACCCTGAAGCTGAGAAGACTGGTCCATGGACCATATCAGCCCCCCAGCCAGTCTCAGTTTCTTCTGCAATCCCCTATTTCAGCCTTACTGAGCAGTGCTCTGGAACACTAGAAGATAGAGTTCCCCGTATTTGGGAGAAGAGACACAGACAGTGGTCCAAAAAGTAGGGAAAAAAAAGAGAAGAGACAGAAAAAAAAAGAAAGCTAGGCTACTCTACAATAAGAAACTCAAACAGTGCAGGTCAAATCCTAAGCAATAATGGACACCACTCATTGTTTTGGATGCCCAGGAACTGGTCCAGCAACAGTGCTATTTGTACTCCACAGTGCTTGAGGTACTGCTTGGGAATTCTGCAATGATTTGAGGCAGAGCTGGTGTATTTCTACCTTCAGTAACTACCTTCCTTTTGGAACAGGAAAAGCAAGTGATATATTGATTTTCCTACAACTCACCCGGTGTGTTTGATATCAAAACTGCGTAGGTGTCTGGTGAAGCACTTGCAAAATTCTGCCTCTCCCCCCCCACCCCGCCAGATGCAAAGACAGAAAAGCCCATATCTGTAATCAAATTCAGACATTCAGACCAATATTGAAACCCATGGCAAAAAAGACAGGCTGGGTTTTTTTGCAGCCATAATTGAAAACGATCCATTACTGATATCTCATCTAAAGTACTCTGCAAAAAGCATCTGCAGTATGCACTTAGAAGCAGCCTTTGCAAAGGCAGCAGTGGAACAGTGAGGGAAATTTGCATTTTGAAACCAGAAAGAGCACTAGGCTGCAGAGATGTGATGAAGAAATCCATAGCTGGTCACTGAGATCCCTACAGCCATGGGCCATGAGTTGCTGAGATGTATAACCCAAGGTTTCACCAACTCCTCAGCTGGTTTCAGTCACATTTTCCTACAGACCCAGTCACTGTCATCATCCAAGTCCTTCCCATATGTGAGTATGGGAAATTTATCCTCACAAGAGTCCTGTGAAGTATCTATTCTCCTTGTCTGACAGAAGAGGAAGCAAGGCACACAAACACAAGGCTTGACTCAGTCAGAGTTGTGGAGGCTGGACAACCCTGAT
The DNA here is from genome assembly GCF_001723895.1 of Crocodylus porosus. Taxonomy (NCBI): domain Eukaryota; kingdom Metazoa; phylum Chordata; order Crocodylia; family Crocodylidae; genus Crocodylus; species Crocodylus porosus. The sequence goes on along the minus strand of NW_017728943.1, from coordinate 15,189,776 downwards.
ACCCAAGAATACCAAAGACCTGTCTAGGCTCAAAGGCCATGCTTCTTCCCCTTGACTTTGGAATGAGGCAGTAGAGTGCCAGGACCTACATTAGCAGAAAATCTTTTCTCTGTTGAAAAAGGGTATGACAGGTCAGCTGCTGAGAAGCTGATCTTCATTTTCTGGCCTCCACCACCCAGTATAGGTCAGTGTCACAGAAGTTTAACAGGATATAATTTTTTGGTCCAGTTGAATGTTAGTGTGTTGATTTTTCTTAATAGGAAGTTGAAAAGAACTCTGCAGTATTCACTTTTTCCGATGCAGAAACTTTATTTTCCACTGGGGGGGGGTAGGGGGGGGAATATTTTGTGAACAACCATGTCAATGGAAAATTCCCAACCAGTTCTTGCCAGTGGTTTTGCAGAGAAATGGATGTTAATTACCTGTTAATTCTGAAGGGAAAGCCCTCAAGTCCCCTAGGAACATTAGCAAGAATTCTAATGTAGCAGGCACAGAAGTTAATACAATGAGGCAGAGCTTAGCAAACTCCTGAGGTTTAGCTGGGAAAACAAACACTCATGCTAAAGTGACCCAGGGGCTCTGAGTGGCAATGATGGTTTCAGAGGGACCTGGCTCATTTCTGTGCTCACTCAGCTCTTGTCAATACCTAGGCTGACAGACTGGAGCCTATTCACTTTCAAGTTGCCTGCTATGAGACCTGTCCCCCATCTAGGCAGTCAGGGAGCCCTGCTATAGAACTGCCAGGTCCATAAAGCAGCTTTGCTTTGCCTGTTGGCCTGCTTTTGAGTGCCCCTTCCAAGTATAGACAGAACGATAGAGGGAAGGAAAAGTTAATGTTTTTTTGTGAACACAAGGCATACTGGGGGCCTCTACCAGGGACTGACCAAGCATGTGCCAGCTCTGCAGCCAGGAAGAGGCAAGTCACTGGCCTTTTGGCTGCATCCTAGCATCAGTACAATCTCAAGTGCCAACCACCAGCTGCTGTCATATGCTGGTAGGCCTAGCATATCTACTGCTATGAGGAACAGACACTGGAAGGGCTAGTAGCATCTGGCATCTATCATTGCAAGCTCTCTCTCAAGCAAAGTGCAAATAACACCGCTAATGATTCCCCACTGGGACAAGACATCAAGCTGTCCCCAATTTGGGGGGGGGAGGGGTAGAGAGAGGAAGTCTGATAAAGTGGCTAAAATACTTAGTTTGCTGGTCTCATGAAAACTGCTGAAAATGCAAGCTGCCTGAAAAATTCTGATAGGCAATTTAAATAGGTCCTTACATCTCAGGAAGAGAGCACAAAGGAGGCCTGGCATCTACTTCTAAGCCCTTGCAGTCATGGCAGGAATGCAACTACTGCAGCTTTCCTTCCATTGTTCAGTCAGCACAGAGACTCAAGCCCTGCTGCATTAGCGACTTACTGCTCTACAGAACTAAAGAAGGGATTCATAAGGCAGAAGTGCTCTTTGGTCTCAGCAGGCTGTGTGGTGAAGTGTCTGTGGAATGGTTTATTGCAATCAGAATTCCCTGCTGAGGAGTTCTTTGGAGGACACAGGAGACAGGTCCCAGTAGGACCCAAAGTAAATACAGCAATTCTGGGCAAGCCAAGGCCAGGCTTGAGGAAAGAAAACAGGGCTTCAGTGCATCCACTCTGCCCCTGCTGTTCCACAGACATGCACTTGGCTTGCACCTAATCACCCAACATGGAGTAGACCTCCTGAGGTTTTTTATTTATTTATTTATTGGGGGGGGGAGCCACTTGGCTCAAGGAGTTCTCTTAGATTAGCCATTCACAACCAGAGTCCCATGAGATCCAAGAGTGCAACATAATGTTAGCACTGTTAGATGTACAAACATGATTCATAAGATAAATCCAGAGGTTTCAAATGCAAAATTCATAGTATTAAAAACCATTCTGACCTGCTGTAGTGTTTCTGAATTCTTTGCAACAGAGGCGTTGTTCTCCTATTTTTCTGTAGTCAAAAAACAAGGAAAAGTTAAAGCTGGTGTTTTCCAAAGGGTGTCTTGAGTCAAACAGGGGGTGCCTCGAGTCAAAAAAAGGTTGATAACCACTGTCTAAGGTAGTTATACAGATGGTCCCAAGCTAGGAGTCTCCTCCAACTTGTGTCAGTTCAAATCCAGGGCTCTGGTTCAGGCCCATCTCTGCACTCTTGGTGCCAGCAGCCTAATTGTTCTTTAAGGAGGCACCATCTCAGTCTACCTAGGAGCAGGGCAAGAACCACACCTTGGATGCCTCCAAGTCTCTTTGAGAGCTAGATTTTGAATGAAGATGACTGACCACTGCTTATGTGAGCACACTCCATGTGCACTAGTAGCATTGAGTGAAATGACAACAGGGCTATATTAGATTAGGCCCCTCCCAAGCCCTGGGCAAAGGGTAGATGATGCTCTGACTTGCTTCACTGTGAAGCTTAAGCATCCAGCTTCTCAAACTAGCAAGTTTTCATGAAAGCCAAGATGGTGATTAGGGCATTTTCCTGGGAGGGAGACTATGCAAACCAGAATCCCCCAAACTGAACAGGGAAACTAGAACTGGGTTTCCCAAGTGCTGGAAGTACTCTAAGCATGATCTAGGCACTACCAGTGCTGCCATCCACACCATGAATGCAATTCAGTTCAGTGCCTGCCCTCAGAAGAGGACTCTAGGTTACAGTTTCCACAAAGAAGGACGCTCTAAGCAACTCCATGTTCAGCATTCAGGCACCCTGAACTACCTTTCAGAGGCATCCATCTCTCCCTACTGATGGGACAGGGAACAGAGGCAGGTACCTCCCTCCTGATGCCAGACACAGACTGAAGCCTAAATTGATGGTTTCAAGAAAGCCCACCTGGGCTTTGCCCTAGATCACGCAGACTCTCACACCGCATGAAATATCAGGTTCCATGGCTGAAATTAACAGCTCCTGCACTGCCAGCATCACTGATGGGTCAGTCCCATTAAGAACTATGGTGACTTATTGCAAGGAGGGAAAGGAATGACAATGGAAAGGCTCAGAAAATGCTAAGCTTCCACCTCAGCTAACCCATCCTTCAATACCCCTTGGTCTCACATTTCCTAAGGAGAGACCACAGTTGATGAACAGCTCTATCTGCCTCTGACAACTTCTTCCTCACTCCCCATCACTGCCATCCTGCATCTCCTTTTCACACTTCCTCTTCACTTAAACTTCCATAACAGAATCTGCGACTAGGAAGTCCCTCCATTATTGTCTATGCTACAGTAACAAATAGAGACCCCAGTGCAGATTTGGGCCAAGCCATGCTTGGTACTGTACCCCCTGCTTTGATCTGTTTACTGGAAAACCAGGCAAGGCAGAAGGCAAAGGGATGGGAGCATTATCACCATGTTACAGCTGGTAAACTGAGGCAAATGTTGATGAAGTGACTTGCTCAAGATCATGTAGGAAGTCTGTGGCAGAGTAGGGAACTCCAGCTGGTTCTAGCTCAGCATCCTCAAAACAATGGTCCTCTTGTTCAACTAGCACTTCCAATAGCATGTGGAACCACACCCATACCACCAAAGTCCCCCAGTAATAATCCCCAGTTCCTCACACTAATCAGCATGTGTTTGTGCATTTATATTGTAATTTTGAGGCAGAGATTGTTCTGCTCATTAGATGTGTGTCCTGGTCACCAAGTGTTGTGTATACTATAATGCAATGACAGCCTGCAGTTACTAGGGAACTGACTGATAGATGGACCATGATTGCAGATGGGAGGTGGATTTAAAAACAAAACAAAACAAAAAACATCCAGAGACCCCTAATAAGCCAATCAGCTGAAAAACAGCAGAAATCTATTACTCCTAGATAAAGTTCTTAAACAAGAGAAAAGTGAAACTGAGTAAAGGTTGCAATTGTTAAGGACACACACACACAAAACAGGAGCATATCATTCACTACTATGGATTTAGAAGGAGAAAGTCAGGCCAGGACTCTGTATCTGGTACCATGTAAAGCAGTACAGCCCGTTCCACGGTTGGGTTGTCGGTGACTAAATTGGCACCCCCACTTGGGCTAATCTGGGTGGAAAGGGTGTGAGGACATTCAGCAGGATTAAAATCAAGACCTGCCAAAGGGTGGATAAACTCTTTGTGAGCCAATGCCAATTCATACCTGGAGAGATGGGTATTACCAAATCACTTTGCCCAAAGAGTCACCAGTGATGCAAAGGTGCCCCAACAGTAGCAGCAGCTGCCTCGGGACTGACTTGATATGTTTAAATGGGTATATATTTTTCAAGTCAACCCCTCCCCCCCCCATTTAGGAAAGAGCAGGCAGATGGGGGCTATGCAAGGAACAAGCCCACCTGGGCCTGACGCTACAACAACAAATCACTGCTAACTGACATCTTAAACCCCATTCACATTATGATGTCGAAACCTGGGATAACTCGTGCCTGCATGCTATGGTGCTTTACTAAGGAGTTGTGACAGGTGCTCAGTTGGATTTGATCACAGAGCAGTACCTGGGAAGAAGCAGGTAGAAGGGAAGGAGCAGGACTGGCAAGCTTCCTGTCCTTTCCCAATTGTGTAGATGGCACCACTGTATGATTAACCTTTTGTCCTTTAATCATAAGCTCCTGCATCAAAAGGAAGGAACAGAAATCCTGTTCTAAGATCCTACGGTGATAAGTACAGTATATGCCAGGATTAGATACAGAGAGAATTGCAGAGAGCAGGTGCATGGATTTCTTCTATTGTCCGTTTTGTTTTTTTATAAAACATATATAGCTTACGTCTCAAAAATTGACACAGAGGCCTGCTATATAGGGGTTTTTCACCAGGTAGAGGACAAACTGGTACAGGAGGCAGACAGGGGGAAGGCCATGGGTCAAGCAGCAGCAAGGGGTCATAGATGCTACAAGGAAGGGGAATGGAGGGGGGGGCATATAAGGAGGGCTTGATCAATACCCCTCAAGTCCTAAATTAGGGGTCAGCAATGTTTTTAGGCAGAGTGCCAAGAACACCTGCAACCTTGACTTTTAAGACCTTCATGTGCCAAGGGAGCAATGGAGGGGCCCAATCCTTGTTGTGGCAGTGTAGTTCCAGCCCCTTCCCAGCAATCTGCTGAGGCACAGGTGCCAAGCAAAATGCCTTCACATGCCACAATGGCACCCATGCTGGGGGTTGCCTAATCCTGCCCTATAACTTCCCTAGTTTGTGCTTTGCCCATGCTACCTCAAGAGCTGGAAGGAGAAAAGCTACCTTAGTTGGCATCACTGCAGGCAGGTTAATTAGCCCAAGCCCAGCATACAAGAAAGCTAAATTACATCCATTGTGGAGCTAACAAGGCCAGAACTAGCTCAGGTATCTCTGAAGCATGTCCAGCCAGGACCATGGGGGAGGAGCACAGCAGGACTATAGAGGGGATACAGCACAAGACTGAAGTGTGTACATGCCCCAAACCACATACAGACACTTAATGAGAAGTCTTGACACACCACCTCTGTTTTTCCCATCCATGAAGCAAGTGCCCTGCTATGTTAGGGTAGGAAGAATTGTTATGCACAGACCATAATTCTGGGGATCTCATAAGGAACCTGGGGTGAAAGAATTACCTTGCAGTGATGAACATGATGCTGTTGCACTCTGTATGAGCCTCCCTGCTGCCCTTCTGTAGGAGCAGGCCTGAAGGGCACAACATTCCCACTAATAGCCTAGTCTGCACTTATGTCTTCCTTGTGCTTAGCAGGGAACAACCAATAGCCAGGGGTCTCCTCAGTCAGAATCCTAAACCCCTGCTATTGCAAGCAAGTACATCCTACCATGCCTTTTATAAGCCAAGACGACTTCATTTCGGAAACTTTTTTTTTTTTGCTCCCGCAATACAGCTCTTAGCAGGAAGCTGTTCCAAAACATCACAGCATATTCCCAGTCTCGATTCATTCAGGACCAATTGATCTCATTCATGAATACTGCCTTTTTGCTTAAGGAGTTTGCATTGTCTTGCATTTACCATCCCACCCTTTGTGAGTTCAGAGACAGAAGATAGTGCTCCCCTGGTCTCCTTTCTTGGAAAGACTGCTGCCATGGAGAGCCTGAGCCGCTACTGAACCATGCGGTGGCTTCCTGCCAAGCAAACAGCTCTGGAATCTTCCTGGAGTTTCGATAAAGGGAGAACATGTGTTAGGTGGGAACCCACTAGGGCTGCGCAAAGCTTCAAGTGGTGATTTGGCGGTCAAATCTCTGAATCGAATCAAGGGATTGATTTAAAGGTCTGAATCTATTCAAAGCTCTCCGAATCATCAGAAAAAGATTTGGAAAGTCCCTGCCAACCCCCACATCCCCTAACTCCCCATGGCTGCCCCCACTTGCCCCAGCTCAGTATTTTAAAAAAAAAAAGGCTTCGGTTCACTGGGTGCTGCTGGGCAAGGTGGGGCAATCCCTGCTGCCCCCACTGCCCCATGTTGCATGGGGGGCTCTGCATGAGCCCCCCAGGCCCACCCCCCTTGCTCCCCACCCCATCATGGGTGTCCTACCCAAGCCAGGTCCAGCCCTTTAAGAAAAAAAAGAAAAAGCCAAGAAAAGCCCCGGGACTCTCTGCTCCTGCACAGCCTCAGGGCTTCAGGGGCTTGTGCAGAGCCCCCCACATGGCACGGGGCAGAGGGAATCACCCCACTGGCAGCAGTGTTGAGTCTGGGGGTTCTCTCAGGGTTTGTTGTTTTTTTTCCTTAAAGGGCTGGACCTGGCCCAGGTAGGGCACCCATGGGGGGGGGGGGCCCCCCCCCCCCCCGCCACATGCAGCGTGTGGCAATTGCTCCCTGCCCAGCAGCACCTGCCAAGTCAGGGTTTGTTTGTTTTTTTTAAACAAGTGCCAGGAGTTGGGGCAGGCTGGGTGAGGGATAGGCCTGCCTGATTCAATCTGGCAGCAGCTGAATTTCTGAATTGGGACAGTGATTTGAATCACTGAATTGAATCACTGTCCCCCCCGAAAATCAGCCAAATCCGAATCTGAAGCAAATGCTAGCCACTTCACAGTAGTAGTAGGCCTATTGCCTACTGGTGTACAACAGAAGCAGGACAGCACATGAAGAAAAGGGTTAGTGCTTTGCAGCAGCTTTGCAGAAAGTATCATTTTTGTGCTGGGTATTTCCACTGTGCAAAGTGGTGCTATGAAATATAACTGCTCCACACCACAGAATAAAAAGCATGAACTGGAGGTTAAGGAAAGAAAGAGAACCTGGTGCCAGTAAAATCATTCTTAAATGGATCCAGGGATATCAGCATCTTCTCTGGAAGAAGTTTAAAAAAAAAACCAAAAAAAAAACCAAAAAAAGCATGGGGGGGGGGGGGGGCAGGATGCTAGTCTCCCTAAATTCTCATGTTACCTTCCTATTGGAAACTGGCTACTCATAATCCTTACCCCACCTAAGCTCCCCATAAAAATACAAATTTTCCCAGAACAAGTTGCTCTGGGGCATTAAGAAGATGGGGAGAAATCAGAAGGTATCCAAAGGAGAGAGAGAGAGAAAAAAAGGGGCCCTTTGAAATAAGAAGCTCAAGTTCAGCTGAGCACAGAAGCTCACAAGGCCCAACTCCAAAGTCCCCAGTCTGCTAGGCACACACACTGCTGTTCTGACCATTAAGTCGGGTTGACGGCATCCCTTGTGACTGCGCCAGTCACATTCAACAACATCTGCCACTGCCTTAATGATGGAGATTGCAGAATTTAATGAGCCTTCCACACACCTGTGAGGCTCTAGAAGGCAGCTGTCAAGTCCCCTCACCCAGTCCCAGGCCACATGTATGCTCACACACCCCTTTCCCACCTGACCCACAGTCATTCCTTCCAGTTGTGGCACCTGAACTGCTTCAGGTCTTACAGATTCCCCATCTGTGCTCTTCACCGGGGACTTAGCAAGAGAGAGCATTCATTGCCCCAGTGCCTTACAAGGAGCCAAGGAGGGGCTATTTCCTGCTATAGCATCTGTTGCTTTCTTGTCATGTCTTTGTGCTTGGTTAAACCATCTCCTTTAATAAACACTGCACATGGAAACCTGGGAAGATAGGTCTATTTGTTATAAAGATGCAGTGAGCATCAGCCTACCAGAAGATTACAGCTCTGTTCAATTTTTAGAGGGAGACCACTAACTATGAAATAGAGTTCTTGGCACAAATGGGGGCAGGGAAGGGAGGGGGGGAAAAAAAGACCACCCCAAAAAACAGACAAGAATACAGATCATAGGTTAGTAATTAGGGCTCTGAAGAGGGAGAGACTTGGTAGATAATTACTTTCTAGGGGCAGCGAGCACTAGCTGTCATCTAAAGGAGCCAGTGGATTGGGAAGACAAGATACTCTACTAGGAAATACCATATTTGCCAGCCCTTTCTCCAGCAGTTATCAATACCGGGATAACAGACTGTAACATGTCAGGGTCCCGGGGTAGTTGTGACACCCCAAGGTGGCTCCGCAACCGTGCCCTGCTCCACCCCTAGGGCACCTATCTTTTCTGCCATGCCTTGATGGTAATGTAAGTTAATATAAAAGGAGGCCATACATGGACCATTGTTGGACCCCAGTCACACTGGTCCCAGGCCCCTATAGTCCACTGTGCCAAGGCAGGCATCTAAAGCCTTTTGCCCCAGTTGCATGGCTCCAAACCAGGCCTTTACCATGCCCCAAAGGTGTTACTGATATACTGTCCCTCTGTTGGGGCCTTGGCCTCTGTCCTTTTAATGTAGCTAGGCCTTCCAGCCTAGGCCCACTGGATAGTTGTGACCATCTGTAAGGTCCCTTCCAGCCCCTAACAACAACAACTAGCCCCTCTGCACTTGGGTTGTCTGACCCCAGCAGTCTTGCCTGCCCAAGCAAGATGGGCATCACCACATTTTTTTTTTGAAGATGGTCAGGGTGGGCAACTGTACCGCCTCTGGGAGGAACCTGTACCAAACCTTTGCCACTAGATTTGTGAAGAAGTTCTCTCTTGGGTCTAGTCTGAAGCAATCCTCAGTCAGCTTGTGCCCATTATTTCCAGTCCCCCTATGGAGGGGCCTTGGTGAGCAGATGCTCCCCCGCAAGCCCTGATGTATGCCCTCAATCTACTTATAGGCTGCCACCAAGTCCCCTCAGTCTTCTCTTCTCCAGGCTGAACAGTCCCAAGTCTTTCAGCCTCTCCTCATATGACCTGCTCTCTAGGCCTTCATTTATGCACATGGTCCTCTTTTGGAGTCTGTCAAGGACCTGGCTTTGAGGCTCTAGCTTCACCTGTGCCTTCAAGTTACTAAGTGCTTGGCTCCTGTACACTAGGCCCCTGTGCAACTGCACCCTCTGGTGCTGCTCTCCACTCAGTAAGTACTCAAGCCTTGAGCCTGCCTCTGGCAGGGCTGAAGGCAGTCAAGAGCCCACATCCAACACTAATGAAGCCTCCACCTTCCCCTATAGCTTCATCCACGAACTACTGGTATTAGTGCAACATCAACACAAGCCCCTGGGCTATAGCAACATGTAGTAGCCTTCTACCCCTTTAAGAGTATAAGCTTCACTAACCCAGCATCCTAAGCTCCCCTGAACAGCAGCTCCTTCCCTTATAGTAACCAGGAAGAAACTGCCCTATTAACCCCAGCCCTAAGCTTATATGCTCCCCTCCCCCTGCCTGCATTGGGTTATCTGACTGCCTGCAGCTGCTGGCTAATTATCTTATTAGCCTGTTGCCCTAGTGACCTGCAGCTGTGGTAACCTGGCCCCCTGCAGAGCTCCCTCTTCTAGCTGCTTTCCCTCTTGAAGGAACCCAGAGGGCCCCAGGCTCTCTAGATAGACAGACACCCCCCACCCCCAAAACTGGACAATTATGGAATGCCCAGACCATCTGAGAAAAAGTTGCTTCCTAATAGTGTCAGATACTACTTGGCTCATACCCCGAAGCATGAAGATTTAGATCCTTTATTGTCTTCCTTCCCTCTAGCTGTGTGGATATTAGAGCTCCTCAACCAGGTCTAATCCTACAAACTGTCAATCAGGACATGAATTTGAGTCCCACTGCTTAATTAGAAGTTGGTGCTGAGGGGGTGGGGGTGGGGAAGAAGAGGAGTGTATTGAGTTTTAAAATGCATGCCCCTTCACCTCTACTCTGGGCTCCATCATTTCTATTACTGGTGGAAGGAGTAAATTACTTTGTGTTCCAGGAAAACCAGGTTTAGTTCCCTCCTCTGCTGGATAGGCACTTAAACCTACACCTCCCACTCTGCCAAGAGAAAGTCCTCACCAATGGGCTCTAACCTGTTCCAGGCTAGGATTTCTCTTCTTGTCCTGTGGAGGCTCATCAATTCAAAGGAGCACATAGGCTCAAGCCCAGCTGATCCCACTTCACACAGTGTTTCTAACCATCACAACATGGAAACCCAGCAATTCTCGCTCTGAGATTCCCCTTCGATGAAGCCAGACTTTCATGTCCTTAGCTTCCCATTAATTCCAAGCCCCAGCAAGTGCCCCAAAAGATCCAGACAGAATTATTCAGTTCCAGTTGGAATTGAGCAGTGAGCATGGTGTTCAATCCCAAACACACAACATTTTGGGTTTGGATTAACCCCCACCAGCATGTGCACAAGAGGGTCTATTAACACCCAACCACATATTAGCCCAGCACTATACTATACCAGTTTTGGTTTTTACATACCTCAGCTGGGGCTTCCTCTCAGAAAGATGAGCATTCAGTTGATCAGCTTACACAAGAATTTCTCCTGGTCTATAGTTTGTTTTTTTTAATTTTTACATTGACCTAAGTCTGGATTTGGGAGAGTGTCATTCTCATCACCTTGTCTGCATAAGACAGGCCACAGAAATTCACCCAGTGATTCCTGCTTCAGCTGTATTTCATTTGAAGTACAAGTTTCTTGCTAGAAAGTAAGTGTGCCAGCCTCTGACCTGAATGTTTTTCCTTCCTACTGTATCTCTAGAGATGTTCAACTCAGATCAGTCTGTACAGTTCCAGGACAGGGGGTAGCACTCATTATTACAGTGGCACTAGAAGATGTCACAGTTATATCTTCCCTTCCTTTATCCTTCTGCCATAGGATTTGGGTTTTTTTTCCAAGTTTCTAATATGTACTGAGCAGAGGCAGAGCTGACCAAAATAGCCTCAAGTCTCTTTTCCTGGAGGTTACAGTTGGCTTAGGCCCAACCATGTAGAAGACCAGAAGAGTTATTCCCTCCAGGGCATTACTTGTATTTGCCAATACTGCATGTCATGTGTCATCCATTCACCTCACTTCTTAAGTCCCTCTAACAGTCTTTACAGGTTTCTGTAGTTTTCTGACTACCCAAAACCACTGTGGATGCCACTAAGCTGGACTCAGCTGTGCTCCCCTGTGGCCTGCCAAAATAGTTTGTTCCAGGTCTCCTATGCCAAGCCAAAGCTTCTAGTGGGATCTTGAGCCGCAGGGGTTTCAGTCTCCTGATGAGAGCTTTGCACTTTCCTCATTATCCAGGCTTAAAAGTAAGGCTCTAACCAAGCCAGCAATCCTCTGTTCCCAGTAGCTTTCCCAGAGGTCTGCAACCATTTCAGTACCAGGGCTTCTTCATACCTGGCAGCTCCTCACCACTGCTGAGTACATGACCTGGCGAGTTCTGGTCTCCGCAGAGGACTCTGCCCCATTCTGCCACTTGAACACAGCCTTTCCTCCTGGTCAGGGTCCATCTTCTTAACACATGCTCCCATTCCACTCTTCTTCTCTTTCAGAAAGGCTCCATCAGCCAACTCTTTCACAGCAACCCTCCAGGCAGGCACCAGTGATAAATTACACAACAATCCCCCAAACAACACAAGACCAGAGGATCAGCTGCCCCTCTCATAAAGGGATAACCCTCCAGTTTCCTCCTCTCCAGCCTAGTTGAGTATCCCCAACCTGTCCTTGCAACTGCACTCTTACAGCCCTTTACAGCACCTGCCTGCCTCCTTCCCAGCTGACAGTGATGGCTGACCCAAACCTGTGAAGGAGTAGCAGCTTTCCTCACAGACAAGGCTGAGCCCATCTCCACTTAAAAGGACCACCATCCTGCACTAGCAGTATCCATAGATTTTGCTGCTGTGCGGCTCGCCCCTTCTCTACGTTATTAATGAACAAACATGTGCTAGTATCTGTGTGCTCTGGGCTTGAGAAATGAGCTCTGGCCTTGCCTATAATTGAAAACTGACCCATCATTCCTATTCCTTGTTTCTTAGCCAGTTTCTGATGTGTGGCAGAACTTGGCCACTCAACCCAAAATTTCTCATTTTCCTCAGTGGTCTCTTTGAGGGAAGGCACGCAGTTATCAAAGGTTTTCCTTTATCACAGAGGGAATTTCTGCTAAAAACTCTCCCTCTGTGTGACCACTGCTGGCACATGGGATGCCAAATACCTCACAGAAGAGGAAGGAAAGAGTCCTAGCCTGGGGTTACCTGGTTTAAAGCCGGCTCTTCAGGTTTTATTGTGGGCGAGTGGCAGGAAACTGAGTGTCAGGAAAGTTTTTTCACACCCTGAGTCCTTCCTCTTCTTAGCAGCACCCTCACCCTCCAAATACAGAGTGCATCACGAGGAAGCCCTTCGTGTTTGCCTGCTTTCCCTCTCCCTACATTGTCCAAGCTATTCTTTTACGCATGAAAGTCTAAATATTGTTCCCCCACTCCCCATCACATACCTCCCTAATGGAAGGCCATATTTCAGTTTCAGTTCAACCAACCAGCAAAGCTTATAACTTAAATACTGCTTCACAACTGATTTAAAAGCTTTTTTTTTTTCTTTACAAAGGGAGTCACAATCATTAGTTTTATTTTGCAAATGGGGAAACTGAGGCACACACCTAGGACCAGACTTGCCGAAGGACACCACCATCTGAAACAGGACTGGAATCCAAGCCCCTTGGGCCCAGGCCACTGTTGTGCCCGCTCAACTAAACTGCTTTGATGTGCCTAGCAAGATGCACCTGTCATGATGTGTAGCCTAAGGAAAGCCTTCAAAGGCAGGCAAACTGAATGAAGTGAAAAAAAGGAAGTGTGTCTAGGGGCAGATGGATTGCAGACATTAATGCCCAGTATTATTTAATGGCTTCAATTGAAAAGAGGTAGTTAGGCATGTTCAACTCACGTCAGGCAGAAGGCAGAGTAGATGTGCACCTTATAAACTAACTAAATCAGAGATAAATAAGATAAGCTCTCATAAGCCTGAACTCACTTCATCAAAAGCATTTTAAAAAAAAACCAGGAGAGAGAGGAAATGAAAGAGCAAAGGAAGCAGAGAGACAGAAATCCCTGTCCTTTCCCCACTCCCCACTATGCCTGTCAGCAAGCTGCACACATCATGAAGAGGAGCTGCCTGGTTGTGGCGGGGGAGGGAGCACCAGGGATCAAGGGGTAGGTGGAGTGAACAGAACAAGGGCAAATCTGAGAGTGGGGACAAGATGCCCTGATTTCGCAGAGATATCAGCCACCCTCAGTGCCACAGTTCCTGGGGGAAAAAACCTCTATACAGCAAGAATGTCTCTGCTACAGGTGGAGTCACTACTTTGGAAGTGGCTCTCTGGACAATCTTGAAGTCATGGCATCAAGACTGATATTGCGGTTGCCACTTAGAGTGTTATGAGGAACACATAAGAGCATAGCCAAATACATCGTGCTGGTGTAGTGCACACATCATCCTAGGGTGGCATGATGGTGTGGAGCAAGTAGCACCACACAACAAACTGTGAGTGTATACTCCAGAGAAGAAATATTTACTGTTGGACAAAGCCCATCCTCTGCCAGAGGATTACTGAGGGGACAAGGCTCCTCAGCCCCTTTAAAGTCCTGGCCCTTCCTTTCTCTGTCTCACAATTCCCCATCTGTAGATGTTGCTCCCTTCTTTCAACCCTTTCTCTGGCTTGCCCTTTTAGCATATAGACCTGCGGGACCAGATGCTGTCTCACAATATTAGGATGCACAGTGCTTAGCACCATTCAACCCTGATCTGCCATATCATGTAGGCACTATTGTACTGTGAACGATACATAATCAGAGTCGGTTACAGCTGTGGGGCCCTGCTCCAGAGCCCCATGTCTTCTACTGACACACAGCAGACCTGAGGGAGTCTCTCTTGCCCTCACCTTGTCGGTTGTTCAAAGGCCTGAGAACCCAATGGGACCTGAATGCAGCACTGGGTAGCAAGAGTTCAGGGTAGCCCCTGGCATATGCCTACATGCACAGCTAGGGATATTAATAATCACTTTTTATATCAGAGCTCAAGGAAATAAAAAACAAAAACGAAGTATTTTGCTGCTTCCTGTTTAATCTAATCTCCTCTGGCAACTGCTGATTTGGGTTTGTAATTTGACCTGCCATATGTCTAGCTCTATTGGTCAATTAAGTGCAGGGGTCAGTTGGGGGAAGCAGGCTGAGTACAAGTAGATGCCTCACATGACATATGCAAAGGAGCCTGCTGCACTTGGCCTGAGCATGGCTGAGCGAGCACAAAGACAGCTGCAGCTGCTGTGCAGGTGGGAGGAAACACCTAACTTCAGCTAGTACCAAGATAAGCCGGAGCAGGATTGCTGTCAATTGGCAGTGAACAGCAGATACCTCTGGAGTGTGAGCCGATGGCAGATAATTGGGAAGCTCATTATCACAAATAAAGAATCAAGGAAGGGAATAGTGTCTTTCACTCTGCATTGGATGTGGATTGAAACATATCTCGAAAGGTTAGAAACAGGAACAGGAAAGAAAATGAGAATCAGCTTTGAAAATGTGAGTTAATACATCTGGGGAAAAATAAACGGAAACCAGGACATTGAGAGAGAGAGAGAGAGATTTGGAAAGCAGTAATGGTCAAAAAAGGCCTGTGGGAGATAGTGGACAGCAAATTAGTTACGGTTTTGTAATGCTGCATGGCAGCAAAAATAAAAAGTTAATGTAATGTTGTGCTTCATCTGTAGAGAAATCATGTCACAAAACAGGGAGGCGTTTGCCCCTCTCTCTAGAGCCGCCAAGGCTACATCTGGAATATTGCCTTCAATTCCGGGCAACATGCGTTTACAAAAAGCTGTTGATGAGCAGGGGGAATTCAGAGAAGAGCCGCTAAAAATGATTAAGGGGCTGGAAACACTGACATATGAGGAGAGATTAAAAGAATTAAATATGTATTGCTTGGCGAAGAGACAACAGTGAGAGGTAAGATTAACCACAGACACGTATGCAAACACCAAGGAGACAGAGGCATTTTCTACAGGAGTATAACTAAAAGTAACAGAGCAAAAGTAAATACGGTCTTGGTGTCAAGAGGAGGTAGGAAATCTGTAGGGTGGAATAATCCTCCCAAGGAAAGTGTGAAGCCCCATCATGTGAAACAGCAGTACATGGTACTATCATGGTTACAACAGGTTGTAACTAGGGATCAGATCCAGAGTGGACCACTCAGATGTAGTTGGACTTTACGCACAAGAATGATCCAATATCAACCCTACTTCAGATGTTGCAAAGCCCCCTAGGAGCCTCAATTCAGGCCACATGCATGTTTGCCCTTAAAGGATCCCTTAAAGGCTTCTGACTGTGCCCAAAAAGCATTCCACTCTGAACAGCTAGCCACCCAGCTCTCGCCTCAGTTCCTCTGTGACCCATAATGGAGCTAGGGAGGGGTCTGAATTCAGCCTAAGCCCCCAGAGGTGCCTGAGCCACACAGCATGCTCAGAACATGGCTACACTTCCCCTAAGAGCCGAGTGCAGTACAGTGTGCAGCAGCCACAGCAACTCGAAGAACAGGACTTGAAAAAGGGCACCCACCTTTTGGACCCGGGCTACTGGTCAGAACAGTCTGCCAGGAAGATCTGGTTTTTGGTCCTCAGTCTGAGGGTGTTGGAACCATATCACCTACCTCCCAGGAGAGTATTTTAGTCACTAGACCAGCATTTCTCAACCCTGTGGGTCGTGACCCAGAAGTGGGTTGCAAGCAAACTTTAACGATGGATCCACAAACTTTAGAAATGAATTCTCCTTTAAAAGGAGAAAAATGTGGGAAACTGGATTTTCTCCTGCAGGCTGGCAGAGCTCCAGCCTGTGAGGGGCTGCTTGGGGCCCCCCTTGCCCCATATACTCACCCCCTCCCCCACACACTGGGGGGCTGCAGCCTGGGGCAGGGGGCAGCAGGTTGGGAGTGAGGGGCACTGGGTTGGGACTGGCCACTGATGTTTACAAATGGGTCCTGGTACAAAAAAGGTTGAAAACCGCTGGGCTCTACTGTACAACTGTCTGGGTGGGGCACCATTCTCCCATAGTTGGGCCAGTAGACAGCCACAAAGGCTAGACCCATGGGGTTGAAAGGAGAGTGAGCAAATGGAGCCTGACTCTACAGCCTGGTGGTTTGGGTACACAGTCAAAAGAAGAGACTCCAGTGTCCCAGCCCCTTTTCCCTGGCATTTTATGTGTATTTTATATCAGACCATCATTGGTTAAAAAACAAGAGCAGCCCTGGCAGCAAAGCTAAAACCACTGCCCCTGGTCTGTTAGGCCTCTAGTATCAGAAGAGGACAAGAAAGTTGACAGAGACAGCTAATGTGGGCCCCTATACTACAAGACAGGGTTTGAATTTAGAAACCCCATGGGGCCTTGCATGCTCTATCAGGTGGCTCCCTAGTCAGGGCCTGAATGTCCTGGATCTGCTTCTGGAAGCACCGAACTCCTCAAGCACCTAGATATCTCATTTTGATCACCCACCTGAGGCAAATGGAAGTATTTACCAAGCCACTGTGGACCTGGCCTTAGGTGATGGCTTTCTACCCAGTCCCTCAGCTGGTTTGACTAAGGAAGAGGGAACATGTGGGACTCAGTGAAGCCGGGCCAACTTAGAATGTAGAGAGCGCTGGCTGCCTCAGCTGAGGTCGGGACTCCTGCTCACTATACAAGGACCAGCATATACAGAAAGTGACTGTGAGATGCATACAGCTCCATCCCTGATTCTCCTCCACTAGGTTGTACCCAAAAGTCTCTTCCATGTGGGGACAAAATATCACATTCAGTGCTGACCTTTCTCCCTAGAATAAATCCTCTACTGAAGCGGGAAGAATGGGAGCCCTTCCCTTGCTGTGGTGCTCACGCTGTGCACCAGTTCCCCATCTTTTGCTGTTAGAGTGTTGTGGCAGACCGGCATTGGGGAGCTATATGCACAGGACACATTTAGAAATGCCAAGGAACACGCTGTTGGCATTGCAGCGGCAAGCTCTTCAAAATTGGTCATGTCACTTTAAATACATGAGACAATAAATCATCCCTCTGAGACATCCCCAAAGGAAAAACAGAAAAAACAGAAATAGCACTTAAAAGCCCTTTTCTATTACATGGCCTCTGGGGAGCTTTTAAACGTAGAGAGTTTTTCAAGTGATTTTTATTCTTCCCCCTCCCCCCTTTGCCTTCCTTTATTATCTGTTTCTAACATTAGCCTTGTCTTACCATGACCAAACCCTAAATCCATCTCTCTTCTTTTTCCTCCATCCCACAGTCATTCTCTCTCACACATGTGCTTCCCACTTAGCAGCCTCAACTGGTGTCCCTTTCATCTCCTTCCTTTCTCAGTCATTTCCTTCTTCCATGCCCCCTTCTAATTCGCTTCACAGGCTTGCCTCTTTTCCACTCCACCTCATGCTTCTTCCCTGCATCACTCTTCACCTTTTGGTCCCATATCTCTTTCTATCTTTTCCTACTCTTTTCCCTCTTCTCATCCCCTCCTCCCTTCATTTGGAGCCTGTCTCCATTTCTTGCTTGTTGTGGAACAAATTTGAAAACCCTTCTTTTCCAGCAACAAATGTTCACGAAGCCAATGGGTTAACCAGGTAAGCAAGTACTGGTTAAGGAGAGTAAGGCATTTGCTCATGTCCACTTTGTTCATATGCTTTGCAGAGGGGGTGGGTTATGTTTCTGTGTAGTTTTGTGCTTTAAATTCCCTGTCTCTACTTGTGGAAAGGAATGAGACAACATGAGGCCATGTTCTATTCTACCTATTAGGTTTTAAGGTATTTAAGCGTGATTCCAGTCTGCCTCATTTAAGTCCTGAAAATCTATTAACATGTCTACTTTTGTAACACACTGTCATTTGACCCTGAAGACTGAGTCACAAAAAAACAGTGAAGAGGAAAAGGGCCCAACCACCTTTTGCATTAATAGTTTGTCAGGGTCTTGAGTAGGGTGGAATAGAATCACACTTAAATATCTACATCCCCTTGTGTGTCTAAGTGTGGAACAGAATCTGACTCAAAGCATCTACACTAGGGGAGCACAGTTATCCCAGTCATCAGACCTGGGTAATGGAGGTAGCGGAAGAAAAAGCCAACAGGGAGACACGGGCAGGAAATAGAATAGAAGGATGCAATAACAGAGAACTCAAGAAACTGGGGGTCAGGATCCCTTGGAAGGTAAGTGTGAGGGGAAAGGAGTTCAGGAGTGCTGGCTGTACTTGAAGGAGGCCCTCTTAAAAGCACAGAAGCAAGCTAGTCCAATGCAATGGAAGAATGGGAAGTGCAACAGAAAACCAGCTTGGCTAGGCAGCATTCTCTTCAACGAATTGAAACTAAAAAAGGACTCCTATAAGAAGTGGAAATTTGTTCACAGTACTGGGATGTACCAAGACTCCTAAATCCTCTTCCATAGTGCTGCTATCCAGCTAAGTGTCATCCATTTTGTATTTGTGTTTTTGATTATTCCTCCTGAGGTGTAGCACCTTGCATTTATCCACACTGAACTTCATCCTGTTAGCTGTAGCCCAACTTTCCAACCTGTCAAGATCCTTCTGTGTTGTGCTTGCATCCTCCAATGTGTTCATAGTCCCTCCCAGTTTCATGTTGTCTGCAAACTTATGCAGTATTCAAATTATTAATAAACATGCTGAACACGCCTGGGCCTAGTACAGACCCTTGTAGGCCTCTACTTGCCATTCTGACATGGACCCTTTGCTTATGGCTATTAAGTCAGTTATCTATCCACCTGGTAGTAGTTTTACCTAGCTCACATTTTTCCAATTTGTTTATGGTTGTATGGGACCTTCTCAAAAGCTTTGCTGAAGTCCAAAGACATTATATCCATAGCATTCCCTTCCCTAGTTATATTGTCAAAGAGAGAGATCAAATTTGTTTGACAGACTTTGTTTTTCCATAAAACCATACTGGCTGCTTCTGATCAAACTTTTCCTCTTCCAAATGCTTGCAGATAGCCTTCCTTAGGATATGCTCCAGTAACTTCCTAGGTATTAAGGTAAGGCTAACTGATCTGTAGTTCTCCAGGTCCTCCTCCTTGTTTTTTTTAAAGAGGGGCACTACACTGGCCCTTTTCCAGTCCTCTGGTACCTGACATGTCTCCTACAACTTCATGAAAATCATTGTCAAGGGCTCCAAGATCTCCTCTGCCAGTTCCTTAAGTACTCTAGGATGAAGTTCATCTGGCTCTGCTGAATTGAATTCACTCAAACCCAACAAAAACTCTCTAACCATCCCTTTTGTTATCTCCCCGCTCAGCCTGCTCCCTTAATCCTTATGAGGGGTTTGGTTGCAGCTTAATTGAGGCAAAATAGCTGTTGGGTAGATCTGCTTACTTTGCATCTTCAGTTAGGAGTTCCCCCTGGCTCATTAAAAGAGAACCCACAGCTTCCTCGGTCTTTCTTTTCTGGCCAACATACTTACAGAACCTCTTCTTGTTGTCATAACCTCCTTTGCAGATGCAGCTTGTTCTTTATTTTTGCCTTCCTGATTTCATAGACATTAGGGCTGGAAGGAACCTTGGAAGATCATTGTGTCCAGCCACCCTGCTTAAAGGACAGGAAGTCAGCTGGGGTCATAGGATCCCAGCAAGATAAGCATCCAATTTGCTCTTGAAGGTGCTCAATGTAGGTGCTTGAACCAC
>NW_017728943.1:15159835-15169042 GCF_001723895.1 Crocodylus porosus | reverse complement strand
CAAGCAAGACCTACCTGCAACAAACCCATGCTGGCTATCCCTCAGGATGTTGGCATCAGCCAGTCCATTAAGGATAGCCTCTTTAATAAACTTTTCTAAGATCTTCCCTAGGATTTAGTCCCTGAAGGCTCTTACTATTTCCTGGTACACTTCCTTGGTAACCTGCTCATTCTTCCATTGTCTGTAATGCTTTCCTTTTGCATTTAAGAAATTTTAGAAGCTCCTTGTGCAGCCACATTGTTCTCTTGCCATTCCTGTGCTTTCTTTTTGTCAGGACCGTTTCTTGTTGGGCTTCCAATATTGTGCCCCTTAGACACTCCCAGCCCTACTGGATGCCTTTATCCTTCAGTCTATCCCTCCCATGACGCCATGCTTATTAGCTACTTGTTCTAATTATGCTGACCCCATGGTTTCCCCATCTCAGGATTTGAAGATCTATTGTATTGCGATTGCTTTCTCCCAAGTTACCCATCACCTTCACATCCTCCACCAGTTCTTCCCTGTTGGTCAGAACAATATCCAAGACAGATGATTTCCTAGTTGTATCTTCACCTGCTGGAACAGAAAGTTCTCCTCCACACAAGTTAGGAACCAGTTTGACAGTTTATGTTTGGCCACACTGTTCTTCCAGCAGATGTCCAGAAAACTGAAGTCTCCCATCAGTACCATTCTATAACTTTTTGATAGATTTGTCACCTGCTTGAAGAGTGCCTCATCCACCTCTTCTTCTTGATTTGGTGGCCCATAATAAATCCCCACCATTATATGTGTGCTGCATCTTTCACCTTGCATTTTCACCCAAATGCATTCTGCTCTGCTGTTTTCTTCTTCCTGAACCAGGGAACACATGTATGTGTTTTTGCCATACAAGACAACACAACCACATTTTCTTCCAACCTGGTCCTTCCAAAGCATAGTTTAACCTTCAGTGTTGACATTACAGTCATCAGAGCTGTCCTGCCAGGTCTCTGTGATGCTAATCTGATGACAGCTATTTTCGCAGGCTGCAGCTTCCATCTTATCTTGTTTAATTTCCTATATTTATATTTGTATACATGCATTAGGCATATTTTGCATTTTGATCCTCTCACTTCCCTTTTTCACTACTAGTTGCAGTTCTGTAGCTCTCTGACCCTTTCCCAGAGTTAAGTTGTTTCTTCAAGTACCTTCCCTTCTGGACTGTTTGCTCTGTTGCTAAAGGGCTTTGATCACCATACCCCATGGAACCTAGTTTAAAGCCCTTCTTAATAGGTTGGCAAGATGGTGCCCGAAGAATCTCTTCCCCATTTTCATCAGATGGATCCCATCTCTTGACAGCAGTCCTCCTCCCAAGAATATCCACCCATTGTTGAAGAAGATGAAGATTTCATGTCAACACCAGTCTCAGCCACACGTTCACTTCCGAGATGCAATGGTTTCTGCCTGGACCCTTGCCTTACAAGGGAAGAATCAATGAGAATACCACATGTGCTCCGGGTTCCTTTACCTTCCTGACACAAGTCTTATAGTCACTTCTGATCTGCTCAGTGTCATTCCTGGCAATATTGTTAGTGCCTGCTGTAAGGTGGATATGTTTGGATCATAGTACTCAATGGGTAGCCTTCAATGGCTAGTTGCAGGAAGAATCAAGTGGGGCTCCCCAGGGGTCTGTCCTGGGTTTGGTATTATTTAATGAAGATATCAAACATTTGGATGATGAGATTAAGTACATGCTTAGCATATCTGCAGATGACAATAAAGTGGGTGGATCTGCTGATACTCCATAAGGAAGGATTAGGATCAAGAATGATCTAGATAGACAGCAAAAATGATCCACAGTCAATACGATGAGATTCAACAAGGACAAGTCCTGCATTTTGGATGTAATAACTACACGCACAAATACAGACTGGGCAGTGGCTAGCTAAGCTGCAGTACTGCTGAGAAGACCATAAACGAAATACAAGCCAACAGCGTGCTTTTGCTGCAAAAAAAGCCAAAAGCACATTGTTTTGTATTAACAGGAGTGACACCTGCAAATCGAGGGAAGTGATTCTTCCACTCTCTTCAGCACTTGTAAGGCCTCACTTGGAGTGCTGTGTCTAGCTCTGGACCCCACATCACAAGAACAATGTGGAAAGTTTGGAAAGAATCCAGCAAAGAGCAGCAAAAATGATTAGGAGCTTGAGGAAAGCCTGAAGTAACTAGGGTTATTTAGTCTCCAGAAGAAAAGACTGAGGGGGATTTGATAACAGTCTTCAAATACCTTAAGGGCAATTGCAAAGAGGATGGAGATAGGCTTTTCTTTGTGGCAACAGGGGACAGAACTAGGAGCAATGGCCTCAAGCTTCAACAGGGGAAATTTAAATTGGAGATTAGGAGCAATTTTTTCCTTATGTATTGGAACAGTTCTGTGGGTCTTGTTCAAATACTGCAACAGGCTACCTAAAGGTACTGTGGAATCTCTGTCTTTGGGAATTATCAAAAGCAGTTTAGACAGACACTTGGCTGGGATGGGTTTAATCATCGATGATCCTGCCTTGAGTAGAAGGCTGGTCAGAGATTAATTTGTGAGGTCCCTTCCAGTCCTACTTACCCATGATCCTATGCTCTTACGAATATGTGGTGTATTCTGCATAGTTTATACTATAACCATGAAATGTCACTTGACCAGTCTATTAGGATCAGTCTAGTTTACCCATAACCTTCCAGTACATCATATTTACTGGAAAGTACACACAATCCTGTGACAGAGAGAGTGTTGTGATATAGAAAGGAAACTTACTATACCCAAGGGTGAACCCTGAGCCCAAACACCCTCTGAATTTGAGGCTATTCAGATCCAAAGATAAATTCACCAAGGTGTTAAAACCTGCCTATAGTCAGGGTTGCCCCATGACTCAGGGTACCCCGTAGTTGCAGGTTTGGCAACCTCATCTGAAGCAGTACTGCAGCAGATGGAAATGTGACATCTGGGAAACTGCATTATAGTCCAGTAGATGGTAGGAGGTCAACACAACTAAAGCTTGTCTGAGGCACCTTCTCCCAGAACAGCAGTCCTGTTACAAAAGAGTCTCTCTCAATAGAACAAAATATGATACATTTTAACATCACTGGAGCCTGACCAGGAAACAGCAGAACACAGCCCACACTTGTTGGCTTTCTCTGAATACACAGTGCCTTGGGGTCTGCATGTGGAAAATGGGGAGGAGGAAATGCATAACAAGTCAGTGCCATGTAATAAATTGGACAAGCCAAAGTATGAAGCAGGAAAATCAGGAAGAAAAGATTCTTCTGACATCCTGTGCATTTATAGACTTCCTCATCTTCTTTATGGTTACTAATCATGCCTGGGATACAACAAACTACTTTACTACCCCACCTCCTCTCTACCACCATCACCATCCCAGGTCACATTGTGGGTGAGTGAATGTCACCAAGACGGTGGCTGAGAAGAGAGGCAGGGCAGCGAGAACCTACAGAGAATGCATGAAAGGGAGCGCAGAGACTTGGCTTTCAAGCAGGGAAGAAGGAGGGATGTGAGTAGGGAGAAAGGTCTATGTTCTTCCTAATCATTTCCGCCACAGGAAGTGATGAGAATGCGACATACACCAGTGGATTGCAGCCATTAGAAATGAACTGTTAGTGAGTAACAAACAGTAAATTAGAGGGCTTGAGTGAGAGGAAAAAAAAAAATCAAAGTGGGGGATGAGGTCGTGTTTTATTTCACTTGTAGCACTTTTCAAATTCAGCCCTAACCAAACCTGATTAAAGTAAATCCCTTTTTTACGGCCTGTGGAGTCTATAAGATTATGGCGTTAATGGAAGTGCGATTCGATCTGTCAGTAATGGTGCATGTCGGGGCCCAGGCGCCTCAGACAAGTCCATTTTTTAAGACGTATTTATTGTTTTTTTTCCCCCCTCTCCCTTCTGTTCTCTGCATTGCGGGGCTTAATTGAACAGTTTAAAGTGATTCTTCTTCAAGGCCCATTAATTGATTTTATTTGTGTATTCTCCAGAGGTCACGGGGGGAAAAATATAATAAAACATCAACTCCAGGTTAGTTCCCACCCACCCCTCAAACATCCACACATGTAACACACCCGCTCTCTTTATCATTTCAGATTCCCTCCTTCCCTTTTTGCTCGTCCCTCTCTCAAATGCTTTCAGATTTTTTTCTCTCTCTCCTTCTCCTTTTCTCTGTGTTCCTTCTCCCCTGCTTTTTAATCTGCTACAATGTGCTTTCTATTTTTGAAACACAAATTAATTCATCCCTCTCTCTTCCTAAATTACCATAAGAGTCCAAAGACATCTTTGCATTTGATGGCTCCCAGGTATCCATTGGACTTCTGCTGCATGTTACTCCAAGGTGGACAGAAGGGAATGCAATAGGCAATGCATGCCATGGCAACCTGTGACCCTGGAAGCCATTAGTTGGGATCTCTGCCTCTGCAGACAAGGAGAGATTCCCTTTGGTTTCTTGAAATCTGTTTTCAAAGCATCCTAGCACCCTCCTCCTTCACCAGGCTAGCACCAGGGGGCATGCAAGCATCAGACTAACAGCAAAAAGCATCTCTAGTTCCCCAAGGGGGCAACACTTCCTTTCCAGTAGCTCTGCTGTTAGATGAGAGGGAACGTGTTGCTTTGAGTGTAGCTCAGAATGGTTTGCTTTGCTTCACACAGTGAAATAGTATTTGTTTTCTTTACATCCCACCCCCCCACCATTATCCTATGCCAATCCTAGAGAGCCTTTTTCCGGTTCACACTTGCTCTTCCCTCTGTGCTGTTCTTCCACAGACATACATTTCTTTAACAGACATATCACTAGGAAGTTGCCCTCTTCCAGTGTTGCCAGCTGTACCATAATTATTGTATTTGTATGATAATTTCAACCCTTGTATGATCAATAATAGTAAAAATATTCAAAATGTACAATAATTTTTGAGGCAGCTAATTGATGCAGCATATGCAAGACCCAAGCCACTCTCAGAGAGCCTTAACTGACTTTTGGGTTTGCTATCAGCACTTTCTTATGATTGGTTGCCTCAAAATAAAGAAATGCTTCAACTTTGATAACACTGTTCTCATTCACTCACTGGTGACTTATAGTGAGCAACATAAAGTAAACAAGAAGATGGCTTATGTGCATACTTATTTGCATAATTTCCCAGTGTGAAATAGTTTTTTTTGCAAATACAGTGATTTTGAGTTTCCAATACGGTAATTTCCTATTTAAGACCTCGCAACGTTGCCCCCTTCCCATTCACCCTGCTTATATTCTTTCCCCCCCATGCCTCTGAACTTGTCCCAAACTCAAACTATTTTTCCTCCTGCTTTCTGACTAAGGCTGGAGGAGCATTTACTACACCAGGGAGGAGGACTTCTGAGGGGAGGCCAGCCTTGCCCTCACAGTGAGAGAATCCTATTCTGTCACTTTGGTATCGCTTAATAGACTGGGCATGACCAAACTCAACACAACATTTGCTTGTCTGGAGCTGGTGAACTTGCTGTCCTGAATGCCCTTGGCTGTGAAAAAAAACCAAACCCTTGTGAAGCTGAAGGAAAAGTTTCAGAAGGCTGAAAGACATTACCCCAGAAAGCAACCTGCACTTACCACTTTCTTCTCACAAAAAGCACCAGGGCATCTCTAAGCAGCATAAGTGGTAAGGCCTTCATCTTTATGTCCCCCTAAGACACCTTTGGCTTCAAAGAGAAAAAAGTAAACCCCACCAACAACTTCCTGCAGCTTGCCAAGTTTTCCATGGAAGTCTTACAAATCCCAGAGCTAAGCGTGTCTGGTCTGTGCTTGCCGCTCACGTTCTGACCGAAGCAAAGACCCCAGGCACCCAGCCCCACACTGAGTCATGAAATCGTCCCCTTGGATGCATGCATGTTTCTTCTGTCCAGAACAGGGATTGTCCTACTTCCAGGAGAGATTACTGTGTAGCATATATGCCTGTCTGATTGCTTCTAAGAAATATACCACATTTTCTCATTTTCTTCCCCAGTTCACATAATCGCCTCACTTTAATATTATCAGGGCATTTAGGACTGTCATCTCACCATTTCTAAATTATTTCTAAACTCTCTGCCTTCCTCATATCTCCCCTACAATATCCATGGGGCTGTTATGCCTCTTCTGGCTTCCTGTACTGTAATACGCTACTTATATAGCAAATGGTGCTACACCAGTTTAATATAAGATTGTTCCATGAACAGCAAATTGGTAAGCCTGTATGTGGGCTATGTTTTTGGGACCCATACTTAAATGACATGTGTAAGTGGTAAGTTCAATGCACTCTGATTTGTGGATTATTCAAGTGTTCAAACAAACACAAGGCAATGAGGAAAATGTCAGTGGACTCTGAATGTTTAGCAAAAAATAATCATTTCTTAGAAAACTCAGGCAAGAAACATGTCAGTCACTTGTCATGATTTTCCTACTTAAAATGCTTCAGAACCTCGTCACGGAGCAGCAAAGAAATCATTATGTGACTTAGGTGACCAAGCACACAGCACAAATAAAGAGCAGCAAATAGCAGGAGGGAACAATTCGTGACTAACATGGGGTGAAAAAATTACTCATTCCAACTATTGGTGCACACGTACAAATAATGAAGGCATTAAAGAAATATCAGGATTGGCCTAGGGAGTGGGAGGGGAGGGAAGGGGACAGGGTAGGTGGAAAGAAAAAAAGGCTAGTGACATAAACAAAAATACACTGTGAAGAAAAGTTTGGCCAGCCCTAGTACCCATACCTGCCATTATCTTGTGGGTCCTGTGTAACAAACAGCTGAATTCTCTGGTTGACAGTCTGCGGTGTCCTATGCTTCATCCTTTGTCCTCCTCAAGGAGACTGACGTCATAGCTCTAAGCGCTGAATAACAACCCCCTCACCTCTCAGCTACCGTTTCGGTCTGGCAAACAAGTCCAACCAACATTTCCTCTACAGGCGCGCACACAAATCTACCAGTCCATTCCTCCCACGTCTCCATGTCAAAGTAGAATGCCCTACAAGCCTATTACCCTCTGAATGCAAAGGACGTAACTCCTCCTCAAGAGCTTTCATCCTAATCCACCTTGGTTTCTCTTGCTGGATATTACCCTTCATGCTTCTGCTATAATTTTATTTCAACAGTACTTGGACTTGCCTAGGCTACCATTGCAAAAGGATCTCTTTCTCCTAATTACTCTCCCTCCTCCATCTACAACAAAACTCACTACCCTCCTCCCTTATCTAATACAAAGGAATCCATCTGTTGAGCATGCACACAGCCTCAACAAATTAACCTTGTTGGGTAGTTAGGGAGGATACCATAGTTTTGGTATCATGGACTCATTTTGCTGTTGCAAGCATAAAAGAACAGTCTAGCTAGTAGTAAAATCAATAGTGCACTGTATTAATGACAGCGAAGTGAGCACAGCTCCTCCATGCATTCCCTATGTAGGCCTCCAAGGTGTATCAGTAGGGGGTGCAGGGCAATGGGTCTGGAAGGTCTCTGCAATTCTAGCTCAGGCTTTAAGAATGGCTGCTGCTTGATCAAGCCAACTGGCTCTGTTGCACATGCAAGGGAAGGCAAAGAAAGGGAGATTTGCAGGACAAAATCAAAATAAGTTGCCAAACCGGGTATCAGGGTCTGTCATAGCCCAGGAGTGAGCGGAAGTCAGATGGATTCTATTTGCATTGCATAATTGGCGGAGCCTGTCACAACATTGCAGGAGCCAGCTGCTGCTTTTTGCTGAGAGCTAATTCCACCTGATTTATTTAATATTATAATGAATTTAATCCTCCCTCTTCAGCCAGCAACCAGAGAACAGGAGCCACAGATATATCTGCATGGGCAGGTGGCAAGGGATCCTCAGATTGCACCAGCTGATTGTAAAGCACAGAAATCTGCCCTATGGGAATGAGATAGTAGCACTGTAGTAGAAACTTGCTTGTGCTGAGGATGCCTCTGAGATTGGACTGAGGATGGTTGATGAAAACCAGTAAAATGTGGCTTGCAGCTTCTGGAGATTACAAGCTCACCAATGCCAGAGTTTGGGCAAGGGTGGAAGAAATAAACTGAGTCCTGGGAATTTGCCCTCAAATGAGCTTTGTGCAAAGAGCTGATGTGAGTTGACGACACTTGGAGAAGTGATGGGGGTGGAAACACAGAGGATGATGGGCATCAATAATAAAGTGGAATCAACCTGTCAGCATTATGGAAAGATGGAGTTTAGAAACAGCTGCCTATGCAACATGAGACATGACATTGAGGAGATGGATATACACTGCACTCATGGATACAAGCCATGCAGCAGCTAAGCCAGAGGCAAGCAGTGCCTAGGAAGCAAAGAGCACAGGAGAGCCACTGTCAGTGGAAAGGGACAGTGATTTTGCTTGGATCCAAGAAATCCCCTCCCTATTAAGCTTATGTGTGAGCAGGTTCAGTCAGCAAAGCATCAGCTGTGGGATCCAAAGACTGCTTCATGAGGCAAAGGAATACCACAGTCTTCAGGCTTTGTGAGGAGAAATTAGGATTATTATTATTATTTAGGGTTTATTTGGGGAATATAATCTAGAGACAGGAACAAAAAGATGATGCTCCAGCAAAGGAGAACAGAGAAACTAAACACACTGAAAAGGAGACTCAGAGACAGGCTGAAATGGAAAACATGCCATGTCTCTCTATCAGATCAGTCAAACTAGAGTAGTGCATTCTCTGTGTACTCCCTTGATTGGTTTGTAATCATGTGCATCAGGGATTGAGGGCACAGGATGTTGCTGGGTACACCCTGGGAAGGAAGGGATTAGAGCAGGGGCAGGCAATTATTTTGACTGGAGGGCCACTTAATGAGTTTTGGTGAGCTGTCAAGGGCTGCAAGAGTAGCCGCAGCCCTTGACAGGTGCCCCACACCCTGGTTGCCATCTTGAGACAGGCCATACCACCCCTAACTCCTGCCTTTGTCACTGGAAGTCCCTCCCCTTACCCTGGAAATACTACTTTTGGAAGGGAGGGTTTTGCCATCTTGAAACCAAAAAAATAATATATTTTAAAAAAAATCAAATAAATACTATAACACTTTAATTTTATTAAAAAAAATTTTAAACAAAGATATTTTTGTCCTGATTTGTGTGTGTTTGTCATGTATCTAGAGGCGACTGCATAATAGCTCAAAATACAGTCTTACTGGTGGGGAAAAAAAACTGCTTTATTTTACGCAGTTGCTGCCTATATTTTTAAG
>NW_017728943.1:15147148-15159675 GCF_001723895.1 Crocodylus porosus | reverse complement strand
GGAGGGTGTGAGTGTTTTTGGGGATATGCGGGGGAGGGAGGGAGTTGGGGGGTGGTCCTTGGAGTCCTTGGAGTGTGCAAGGCCCTGGAGCTACATGGGCTAGCAGTGAATGGGGACAGCCCCACCTGACCCCATAGTGTGCAGCAACCCATGCTCCCACCCCAGGCCCTGGCCACAGGTGGTGGCAGTGTGCCAGCCCCATCCAGCCCAATAGCACTCCCACTTGAGTCCCTGGCTGCACATGGCAACAGGTGTGGAGCTAACCTGACCCAGCACCATAGTACAGAGGTCCTGTGCTCATGCTGCCTGTGGGGCAATTCCCAGCCCAGCTCCATAACATGTAGCTCCCCACACTCCTGGCCCCTTTTCACGCAGCAGGAGCCTCTGGCGCCGACCGAGTGAGGCCCATATCTGCATTTCCAGGCTTGCAGGTAGGGAGGCTGAGAACAGCTGCAGGGCATCCAGGCAAAAGTCACTGCCAGGCAGAGGCTTCTTGTCTCTAGCACCCCATGGCTCAGGGCTGGGGTGGGTCAAATCAAGCTGGGGTGGGGGTCATTGCTTAGCAACCAGAGCTGCACCTCCTGTATGGAGGCCCCGGCTTTCAGATGGACAGTGAGGCCAGGGCTTACAGTAGGTTTATGGAGGGGCCCTGCAGGTTGAATGGAATTGCTTGGTGGGCTGGATCTGGCCTGTGGGCTGTATTTTGTCCACCCCTGGATTAGAAAGAGCTTGAGAGTCTTTGGCACTTGAAGGGGGAAAAAAAGGTAGAAAAGATGAGGCAGGAATTTAGAGTTCCTTGTGACTGCCTAAAGTATAGGTCCCAAGAGATGAAGGCGAGGAAGAGAAACTGGAAAAGACATGTGAAGATAGAGAAGAATGTTCTTAGAGATGGCGTGGTTTTGAAATGTGGCTGCCTAGCATGGGGGAAAATGTCATCAGCTCCCCACCCTCCAACAGGATTATCCTTACCAAAGTGGGTATTTGGCCAAACCACCTACGTGGGACATTAGTGGCCTTCTATCCATGCCTTCCCACAGCCTGGTGACTGCAGATGCAAGGTCCTTTCCAGTGGTAGCTCCTGTCATCTGAAAAACCTTTCCCTGAATCACCTGACCCTCTTAGACTGAGCCTTATTTGATATTCCAGCTGATTACTATTTTCCTTTACCAAACCCTCCTGACAGAGCTAATTTCAACTTGAACCAATGGAATTATATACCTGTTAATACCAGGGCTGAATTTGGCCAGATGTATTTCATTATCTGCTATTCTATAACAAACCTTTCTTTTTGTAATGTATTTTGGGACTTTGCTGTATGTACATGTAAGCAGGAAAATTCTGTTGTTTCCGACAGTACCAGGTACAAGCAGAACTCTTGAGTAGCTGATCACAAAAGCACCTGAAGACCTGTCCATCTTAAATGGTTGCTTTCCAGGATAATAAATCTGCAGCACGTCCAACAGAAGCTATATGAAGGAGGTACCATAGATGGCAAAAAGTATGATATGGACAGTACTGTATCATCCAGATGTTCTGCCACCTGGAGTGGACAGATGGAGGAAAAGAAACCAGTTGAGTGAGTGGGTATGATAAACCACAAAGAAGAAGGGAAGTGTATAGAGAAGGAAATATGAGACTGTAAGGGACTAATAATGAGTCAGATTGTTGGCATCCCTTTAGTGGAAATGAGGGTCCCAGACCAGAGATCCTGGGATGGAAGGTTTTGCCATGTTCCTGCCAGCAAAGGACTGTGGCTACAGTTGTATGTGTAAAGAATTACTTTCCTCTCTTCTCATTTGGAACAACTTATGGAGAAACATGCCCCAAGGAAATGGAGAAGACACAGAGCACAATGGAGAAAGACTTTGGGGGTTTATGTCCGCTTAGATTCTCAGCCAGAGCTGCTAGTTTCTGATACTGCACAGAGTCTAAGGATATTAATTTCAGGCGCTCCATGACCTGGAACACAAGCTATGCCAACAACAAACTTAAAGGCACAAAAAAGACTAAGTGTGAAACCAGATTTAAAGATTTAGAAGCTATTCTCAGCAGTCTTCCGTTTAGAGGAATGTGTCAGAAGCACTTGGAAACTATTGAGAGGTGTTCTAAAATGGTAGCTGATTTCATGGCTGACAATGAAAAGAGGAGCAAGGGGCTTATCACCTAGATTATAAGGAAGCAGAAGGAAAAGTATTGCACATTATAAGAAGTAGCTGATACATCCTTCATCCAACCCCCCTCTCCTACTGTGGGAATAATTCCCCACACTCATATTGCCTTACACTGTATTTCACTGTTTTTCTTAGGGGAAAGAAGGAAGAATGGAAAGAAATCCAGAAAGAAAGGAACCCTTTCAAGGAATGTTTTTGTTATACTGAGCAACACTGAGCTACTATCCCCCTTGCTCATCACAGTTCAAAAAGGCACTCCAGTCTCCTCAATAAGGCTATACAGATGGGATGTAACAACTGTATCGATACTAAAGGATATTGATATACCTTGGTACACTGCAACTATTATATCTTCCTGACTGGGTAATAATACAAGTGTAGCAAAATCATTGTAATTTACACCCTGTTTCATTCCATGTCAGAATTAGGGTGATTTAACCCACTTGTGTCACTATGGGATTGTGCAGAGGTAACAGTTACATTTGAACGCTAGCGCCCAGGAGGCAGCTCCTCCTCTCCCTTCTAAGTGGTTAAACAGTACGTTTGTCCACGCCAGTAATGAGTAAAGGAAGCATGCTTCTGATGTCTGAATCTACTGCAATTCTATGTTTGCAGCAGACATTTTGTCATCAGAAGACCTGTCAAGACGGACAAGTTCATTTAGCAGAAGAGAGAAGTTAATTGAATAACAAGGGATTTCAGAACTTTGCAAGAAGAGGCAATAAGACAGACAATCATAGCATTTAACCACATAACTACATAGTTCTGTTGACTGGGATTTGTCCTTACCATTGAACAGTGTGAGCAAATAATGAAGTTTCCAGTTTGCTGGCAATTTTGAAGAGTAAGGAGAAAAATTCCATTTCAGGCTGAAACATTTTTTCTATTTAAAGCATTCCTAATATTTTTTGAGAGAGAGGAAGGAAGGACAGAAGGAAGGAAGGAAGGAACTTTTAATATCAAAAGCTGCCTCAAACTGAAAAATCCAGAAGTTCCAATTTCGAAGTGGAAAAATGGAATGGAAAAAAGCTTTTGGAGCTTACTGTCCTTGTTATTCTTGTTGTGCTTCAAAACAATTCAGTGAAACTGAAAACATTTAATGAAAGATTTTGGTATCCACTCTCTCCCTCTCCACACCCCAAAGAAAAACAGCCTTTGATTAAAAAATAAAATAAAATTCTCTCCTTCCCTCAGCACCCATTTACATGCCTGAATTGTTGATACTCATAAAGGTTGTTTCCTAGTGGAGACAGTAAGGCCTTCATTCATTTAGATAGGTCTTATGATGTGCATTTCTAAAAGCATGTCTTGTCATTCAAGAGTATGAAAAACACCCTCTAGGAACTGCAGAAATGTTAGCTATCTGGAAGAAGATGGTTTCCTCCTCATTCATGTTCCAAGCATGGTCTGTACAAGGCATTTCTAAGCACTTAGAGAAGAAAGTCATCAGGAACAGTCAGCATGGATTCATGCCTGACCAACCTGTTTGTGAGCAAAAGGTAGCATGACCTTCAGCAGACTCTGTAGGTCAGTCTAGGACCACAGAAGGAAACCTGATTGCCTTCTACAACAAGATGGCTTGCTCTGTGGACAAGATATATCTTGACTTTAACAAGGCTTTTGATATGGTCTCCCACAGCATTTGTGCAAGCAAGCTGAGGAAGTATGGGTTGGATGAATAGACTGTAAGGTAGATAGAAAACTGGCTGGATCATCAAGCTCAACAGGTAGTGATCAATGGCTCGAGGTCTAGTTGATATCCAGTATCAAGTGGAGTGCCCCAGGGTTGGTCCTGGGGCCAGGTTTTGTTCAATATCTTCATTAACGATCTGCAAGATGGGACGGACTGCACCCTAAGCAATTTCATGGATGACACCAAGCTGGGGGCTGTAGTAGATATGCTGGAGGGTAGGGCTAGGATTCAGAGAGACCTAAATGAAAAATGGAGAATTGGGCCAAAAGAAATCTCATGAGGTTCAGCAAGGATAAACATAAAGTCCTACATTTAAGATGGAAGAATCCCATGCACCAATACAGGTGGGGACTGCCTGGCTCAGCAGCAGCTCTGCAGAAAAGGACCTGGGGGTCACAGTGGACAATAAGCTGAATATGAGTCAACAGTGTGCCACTGTTGCCAAGAAGGCGAACAGCATACCAGGCTTCATTAGTAGAAGCATTGCCAGCAGATCCACGGAAATAATTATTCCCCTCTATTCTGCACTGGTGAGGCCACATCTGGAGTATGGTGTTCAGTTTTGGGCTCCCCCACTGCAGAAAGGGTGTGGACAAACTGGAAGAAGTTCAGCAGAGGGCACTGAAAATGGTTAGGGGACTGGGGGAGATTTAAGAGGAGAAACTGAGGGAACTGGGTTTATTTAGTCTAAAGAAGAAAAAAACTGAGGTGGGATTTGATAGTAGCCTTCTACTCCCTGAAGGGCGGTTTCAAAGGACAGAGCTGGACTGTTCTCAGTGTTGGAAGGGACGTCAGGAGGGTGAAGTCCCACCACCATCTGGAAGGTGACAGATGACAGAACAAGGAGCAACGGGGTCAAGCTGCAGCAAGGGAGGTTAAAGTTGGATAGTAGGAAAAACTTCCTCACTAGGAGTATGGTGAAGCGCTAGAATGAATTACCTGGAGAGGTGGTGAAATCTCAATCCTTGGAGGTTTTTAAGGCTCAACTTGACAAAGCCCTGGCTGGTATTATCTAGTCGGGGCTGGTCCTGCTTTGGGCTGGGAGTTAGACTAGATGTGACCTTCTGAGGTCCCTTCCAATACTAATTTTCTATGATTCTATGAATTCAAACCAGTAACTGGTAAGTAACAGTAACTAGTAAATTGGTGCGTTTTAAGTTGTCAGCGGTGCAGAACAACACTGCCTCTGTTGGAGCATCAAGAAGAATGCACAGTTCCTCCAGAACTGCACATGCAGGAGTTAACACTCTGCTCCATCTATTGAGGACAGGAGAAGAGCAAAAGCTAGCAGGTTCTAAAGCTTACTCAAGTGGGACTGAAACTGCACTGGGTTCTCTATGCACTGTACAAAGAGTATTTTTTTACTCATCCACCCTGGTGCCATCACATACTACCTTGCCTATAATGCTTGGCAAGGGTGGTTGTATCTTCCAAAAGGATCTCAATTTGGAACAGCATGTAATCCAGTCTGAAATTTCTCCCAAAACTTGGTGCTTCCAGGGCAACCTTCTAAGGAGTCCTCAGCCTGTTAGACAGGTCGACACATCCAGGGCAACATCTTCAAAATCAATTGTTTAATTGTAAGCACCTAAGCAAGTTACTTGATTTTTAGTTGTACCAATCACCCACCACTGTCAGTGAAGTCAGTGGGAGTTTATTACCTTTGGAAAGGAGGCCCCTTATTTGTGGAAAGTGCTTACACTTACCACAGACTCCTGCATTTAAAGAAGTTGGTTCTAGTGAAAACAAAAAATCAACTTTTTCCTGTGCTTAGATAACACCACAGGGGGTGGGGAAATAGCACTGAGAAGTTTGTAAGCATTCTGTAGGATGCCATTGCCATGCATAGTGCATGGAAGGAGAAGGGGGATCAGGGAAACTTTTAATTATTTAACCACACAGATATGTGCAAGGACACTGCATCTAGCAACAGAGAGAAGAGGGCAACTCAGGAGATCAATTATTATAGCCCATTTGCTTTACAAAAACACTTCTGCAGTGTTAAACCAAGATAGTTACTGACCTCTGCAACAGTCCCAGACTCATCATCCTAGGCTGTTACAGCAAGCCAGATGAATGCAGCTAACTGAGTGAGAGTAGGAGGCAGCTTTCAGATACCCTTTGCGATTCTGTTGTTCAAAGATGGGGATATCAGGGCAACTGTTGACCATTCAGCAAAGCCCTGACTTTCCTCGACTTT
The DNA here is from genome assembly GCF_001723895.1 of Crocodylus porosus. Lineage (NCBI taxonomy): Eukaryota > Metazoa > Chordata > Crocodylia > Crocodylidae > Crocodylus > Crocodylus porosus. The sequence goes on along the minus strand of NW_017728943.1, from coordinate 15,153,611 downwards.
CAGAAAGTTTAGAATAATGAAATTGCTTATGGTAGGTTGGATGTCTTTAAAAAAAACCCCTGTAATCTGCCCACCATCAAAGCCCACACCTACGTTCACTTATCCAGGAATCAATTTTCTCTCTCTCATTTTTCATGGGGATTGCAGGGGGTGAGAAGGGGGAATGTTCTTAAGTTTTAAGCACAGAAAAAGACATAAAATTACAACAGAAGGGATAAGAAAATCAAAGTGCTTTTTGGAAGGAATGTAAAGGAATGTAAACTCCAGTGTGTTGGGGCAGGGCTGTCCAACATCTCAGTAGCTGTGAGCTGTATGCCTCTGTGTTTTGGCCATGCCTCCTAGATGGTATGCTGCATGGGCCACAAACCACATTGCACCATGCCCTGCTGCACTGTGTGGGTGACCCTGCTGTGTCACATTGGCAAGCCTGCACCACATAGGGTCCTTGCATCCCCTTGAGCCTCCCAGCCATGACCCTCTTCAGTCTCCAAAGGTGAGGGAAAAAGCAGAATCTGGAAGAGGGAAGGGGAGCCTATGGACTCCTGCAACAAAAGCAGGAGAGGAATGAGAGGAGCAGTGCCCAACCCAGGAGCCCAGGGGCCACAAGTTAACTCCTAGGGGCCTGCATGCAGCCTGATGGTAACCAGCTTCACAGCCCTGTTCTGAGGCATAAGCCAATCTCTAACCAACTAGGGTGAGGAGGGAAGTTTTCCTAGGGATAGGTTATCCCATAAGAATGTAATTAATGGGTTCTTGCAGCTTCCTTAGACACATTTGGAGCCGGCAAATGTTAGAGAAACACCACTAGACAAGATGCAGCTTGGATCTAATCCAATCTGGTCTGACCATACTTCCCTTTGTCTAAGGGAGGTATTGTCAAATTGAGACAATAGTTTTTGCTCTGCACCCTGTTGTTTGAAGAGTAAATTATTTAAGCAGATCCCAGAGCAGTCATTTTAGTTCCAATGCCTTCTTCATACCAGAGTTCCTGAATAGCAGTATTTCATTTCTACCATCATGTACTAACTTTGTGCATTGCTCCTTTTCGCTCACATCTCGCCAATCTAAATAATGGATCAATTGAGGTTTTATTCTTTGGTTTAATTAGGTCTCAACTTTTGAGAGTATTTCATTCTAATTACTTCATTAAACGTGAAATGCAAAGCAAGAAACAAACAAAGTTGTGTGAGTACTCTTCATCACTTTTTATGATCCATAAAGACAGCCTCAAAATTTATCAAGTGATTTGGGGGAGGTGGGGGCAGGGTTCTGTTTGTTTCTGCATCAGAAAGATGAGGGGCCTGAGCCACCATTTTGTGGGAACTTTGCACAACAAAGGACAAGAAGCAAGAGGGAAAAATAAAGGTGCATCTCTCTTACTTTTCTCTATCCTGAGCCTAGCTGGATAGTCCCCGGTCCCCAATTTACAGGGCAACCATGTTCTTCAGCATCCATCTTACTGGACATCTGGCTGTCTAAGCCTGCCATGGCCTTTTCTGGCAATAGGAGGTACATGAGATGCTGAAGTCACCTCTTCTTGGAATATCACCTAAGAGACAGGCTTGAAGAGGGGAGGGCAAAGTCAAGATGCTGTGATTCTGCATACTGCATACATTGACATCCTCTCCACCCAGAGAATGCCCCTTGGCCATCTCTGCCTTCATGCCTGCAGAGCAGTCTAAATTGGTCAAAGTTGCATGAAGAATCAAATTGCTGGTCTCGGCTGTTTTCTTTCTAGAGAACCAGAACAACAGGGTTATAGTGCACTGGTTCAAATCTTCTAGGACTGTGCTCAACCCTAACTGAAATCAATGGGCATCTTTTCACTGACTTCCACAGGAATTAGATAAGGTCCTTGTTAGGTGAAGCACAGTTATGTCACCAGACTTTGGCAAAACACTTTGCTTTCCTTCTGTTAGAACTGTTTAAGTCAAAATCTGGAAGCAAGGTCTTAAAAATCTTGATATTTCTAAGGCAAAACACAGGCAGAAAATACAACTTCAGGAGGCTGTCATAATAAATCACAAAAAAACAGTCAAGGGAAAGAGCAAGAAAAAAAAGATTGCTTTGCAGTTCATTTTTAAGATGATTAAAACCCTTCATACATAATTTTCTCCCTAAACACATTTAACTCAATGATGGCTGAGATCCAACTAGAACAAATACCACTAATACATCTAGGGCAGGGACCTCTCTTTTTTTGTTCTTTATTTCTATGACTCCTAGATTCTCCTCCTGGACCAGGACTCCCAGGCAATGCTACAATAAATAAATAAATAAATAAGTGTATTGATAACCCATAACACTAGAGTCACTGGGGACATCTGACAAAGACCTGAGGTTGACAGTTAGCAAATTAAACAAAACCTAAAAAAGAAAGACTAGTACAGCTTGCCCCTCATATGAAATCTCTAAGCAGGGAGATGATAATCCAGCACAAAGAGGATGGAGAAGTAAGGCCTAAAGGGAAATACAGTCAACCTACAGATAGTTGAAAAAAAGAAAGAGGAAAGATTTTGCATAATTAAAGGGGTGATAATGAGGAGTGATGAGCTGAGGTTATCAGACTGAACAGCAGGAAGCATTCCTGTGTGGTGTACCGTAGAATGGTCTCTCAAGGGAAATGGTTGCAACCACAATACTCAGCACATCTAAAACTAGGCTGGACAATGCATTAGTAAAGGTGCAGTATGGAACAGTCTGGTACTGGCAAAAAAACAGGAGTTGGCTAACCCTAAAAAAGTACTCCCCTGCCCATTTCCATGAATCTATTATTACTGAGCCAAAAGGGGGGAAAAAAGAATATTGCAGATTTTTAAACAGAGTGAAGAAAAAAAATGTGGTTGCTGCTCTTCTCAAATCATCTGGGGTACGAGGATGCTGTAACAGTTACTGGTGTGAAAGTAGTATAGCTGGGAAAGGCAGTTTTCTAGCCTCCCATATTAGCAGTCTGTGTGGTCCAGGCTTTTATGGGGTGAATGATGCCAGTGAGTCTTCACAAAGCTGCACCTGACTCTGTTTTCTTAATCTCTCTGCTTCACTCTGTCATTTGGTTGGTAAATTTTTGTTAGTCAAACTGTCCAAGAGGGAGCTGGATTAGTAAAAAGGGAGGATTGATATGGCTGACATAATTGTCACCAGAAACGCACACATATATATATTTAAAGTCTATAAAACCCTTGAGCACCCAACTTGTTCAATAAAGAGGCGTGGGGAAAAATATATCTTAGATTACTTACTGCTCACAGAAGGGTTCTTTATTTATCACTGGTGGATGCCTAATAAAAAAGAGGGAGAGAGGATATAGTGCTGGCATAGATTTGTGTGCCTCAACTGCAGAGCCTTGAGCTCCTGCAGCTCCCAAGAACTATAGCTGGGGGTTCAGAATTTCTGAAAACCAGGCCCTCCATATTGGTAATGTTGAGGATGAATGCCTTAAGGCCATGTTAGACATAATGGCTGACAACTGCATCCCCAGAAGGGCCCATTCTGACACCTCTGGACACTGTCCCAGACACTCCCCAATAGTGGGAATAGGATTGTTCAAAAAAGAGACTTCTAGAACACCTTGTGATGAGACATGGGTTTCACTATCTCTGTAACACAAGCCTGCACCTCCTACATATGTCCACGTCCACCTCAACCTGGATTGAAGCCACTGATTTGTTTCACGTCTCATAGACTGCTGAAAAGTAACAGTTTCTATCATTACGGAGCCAAACTGGATTCCAGCTGGCAACCTATGTATGAATTGGACTATACTCTAACGTAGTGGTGTTTTACTTGTTTTACTAGGACACCTGTCCCAGGTGCTGAAGACTAAGGCTGTGCGACGCAGCACCATTCTGCTTTGACGTCCGTTTCGATGTTTCGATGAAAGTGTTTCGTTTTGAGTTCTGTTTCATTTCAAAAGCACTGTTCCATTTAGTTTCATTGAAACTGTTTTGCTGTTTCGATGCTGTTTTGTCCATAGGCTATTCTGCAGCCAGTGCCAGTAAGATCAGTGCTGCTGCTGGCCCCAGCCGGCAGTACCAGCTTCCTGTGATCTGAAACGCATATTGAGGGCCCGCATCCCCAGAAGCAGGCCTCCTGGGGGTGTGGGCAAGCCCCTGATCAGCCTGCCAGATCACAGGAGCCTGGAGCTGCCAGCTGGGGCCGGCAGCAGTATGGATCTTCTCGGCACAGGCTGCATCCAGTGCCAGTTCCAGCTGGCAGCACCAGCCTCCTGTGATCCGGCAGGCAGATCAGGGCCTTGCCTGCACCCCCTGGAGAGCTGCAGGGACTGTGCCAGACTGCTCCTGGGGGTGCAGACCCCTGATTTGCCTCCTGGATCACAGGAGGCTGGTGCTGCCAGCTGGGGCCAGTGGCAGTGCCTATCTTCCTGGTGCTGGGTGCAGGGAACTCAAAATGGTTTGAAACTTTCTGAACATTTCAAGTGCCCTTGTTTCATTTCAAAGCTGTTTTGAAGGCTTTTGTTTTGTTTCAATTTCGCTGTTTCAAGCTCAAAACGCATTGAAACAACTTCAAAATGAAACACCGGGCTAAATTTTGCATAGTCCTACGAAATCACATTTCCCTTCCAGCTTCATCAGATAGTATCTGCCAAAGTAGGTTAACTGCTCATGAAAGCTCTGGACATGTACAGGAGTTACATGTCCTCTGGGAACACTGTCACTCTCTCAATAGAAATTACAGGGGTACAGGCATTCATTCGGTGTCTCCTGGAGAAAACATGTCCCTTCTGGGAGAGAGCTCTTCCAGGTATCAACCTGGAAGATATTATTGCAAGAGAAACTTTCATACTAGAATGAATGCTTCGACAGTCCCCTCCAGGTCAGATCCAGGAGGAGAGGAGATTAGTGGGTCAATGCTACGTGCCTCTTCCATAGACTGGAGGCTGCTCAGTTTGGAGAATGGGCTGCGGGTTTTGACCTGTTGCTCTCATCTCCTCCCTAACCGGTCCAGGAGGAGAGAGGAGAGGCTGATGCCGCTACCTGCCTCTTCCTCAAACCAGGGTTCCTCAAGTCCCATTCTCAGCCTAACAGCTTCCCCCTGCTGCCTCAGCTGCTCAGGTTGGTGGCAATTTCAAAATTCATGGGGTTTGAAACCAGGACCAAGGAAGCTCTCCCCACCCTGCTTCCTGGCCCCCCAGGCTTTAAGTGCTGCATACATCTCTCAGTTGGGAGGCACACACAGTGAATGAAAAGTCAGGAAGTTGGTAACTGATGTTGGGGAGGCTCTCCTTGGCCCCACTTCCCTATGTTTCTGGTTTTAAATCACCCCTGTGTACAGCCCATCTGTGTTGCACATGCAGCGATTTAAGAGCTAGTTGGCTGCCTCTTGACAGCCTGTCCCCTTCCCAGGCAGGAGAGGACAGCTTGGGAAGTAATGGATTTTCCTAAGGGAAGGAGTGGCCTACAGAACAGTCTGTCTACCTCTTCATCCAAGAAACTGGAATGCATGTATGCTCCTGCTCCTGGACTATTTGGGCACTTTTACACATGTTCCAGGGACTGGGGTGGGGTGGGGAGGGGAGCGGCACTTTAATTAGAGCTGCTCCAAGTGCCACTCTAATTAAAGTGCTGCTGTGTCTGGTGTATCAGCTGATACACAAGACACTGGAGGCTGCTGGATTGCGGCAATTGCCATGTTCCAGCAGGCTTGATTAATCAAGTCTGCTCTGAGATGCTGGAATTCCAGGGGGTTGGAACAGCCTGTGTGCTTATGTATAGGCACAATTTTTCTACTAGTATGAACTTCTCTGAAATTAATTCCTGTCTGCAGTCTCCAAGAACCACTTAGTTTCTAAGGTCCTGGTTACACAATGCACTTTAAGCTTCTCAATAGGGCTGTGCGAAGCTTCGGGTGGTGATTCAATTCACAGGAGATTCAGCCTGTTTTGGTGAATCAGGGGACCAATTTAAAGGTCTGAATCGATTCAAAGCTCTCTGAATCTTTGGAAAAGATTTGGAGAACTCCGATGATTCAGGCAGTCCCCAGTGGCTGCAGCAGGGAGCTGCAGCCAGTAATAGGGGTTGGGGAGAAAGGCTGGGGGAGGGGACCATGGGGGATCCCTGCCAGCCCCCCAACCCCACCCACGCTGCTTCCCACCCACTCCTCCAGCCTCCCCATGGCTGCCCCACCCACCCCAGCTCCCCATACTTTTAGAAAAAGCCCTGGTGCTCACAGGGTGCTGCTGGGCAGGGGTACAATCCCTGCTACCCCCCACTGCCCCATGCTGCATGGGGGGCTCTGCATGAGCCCTGCTTCCCGGGGCCTACCACGGGTGCCCTGCCCGTGCCAGCTCTGGCCCTTTAAAAAAAAAAAAAGAAAAACCCCAGGACTTACTGCTTAAAGCAGCCTCGGGGCTTAAGGGGGTGTCTGCAGAGCCCCCATCATGGCGCATGGCAGTGCGGGGGGCAGCAGGTGTCACCCCCTGCCAGCAGGAGTGGTGAATCTGGGG
>NW_017728943.1:15144192-15147048 GCF_001723895.1 Crocodylus porosus | reverse complement strand
CAGGGGACTCATGCAGAGCCCCCTATGCAGTATGGGGCAATGGGAGGCAGCAGGGATCGCCCCCTGCCCAGCAGCACCCGCTGGGTCGGGGCTCTTTTTTTAAAATGTGCCAGGAGCTGGGCCAGTGGGGCAGCCATTGCCAGGCTTGGAGAGGGGTAGGGGATGAGCCTGGCTGATTTGGAGATTTGGACATTCAGCAGCAGGGGAATCTCTGAATCAGTTTTGGCCGAATCAATTCAGGACAGTGATTCAAATCACCAAATCGAATCACTGCCCCACGAATCAGCCAAATGCGAATCCAAAGCAAATACTAGCTGCTTCACACAGGCCTACATCTCAAATGTTTATCAGTGTTAGTATTAGTTTGAGTTTAAACTAGTAACATGTTCAAGGTAAAAACCATTTTTGACTGTCCCTGATCTGCACAGCTATGACTTGCTATTAGAGGGCTGGCAAGTAGGGGCCTGACTAGGAGCTACAGAGGAGTTATCCGCATAGAACAGGAGGGTGAGGGGAAAGGACACTGTATCCTAGAATACAAAAGGAATGAAATTTGGGTGGTTTATCTCTGGGGAGTGGCCACACATTTGTGGAATAGGAGCTGGGTAACACAGATCAGAGATAAACCAGCTCTGGAGTAGCATAACTTTAAGATGTCTAAAGGGTGCTTAAAACTAATTTATGTGTTGTAACGTGTAGACAATACAGGAGTTAAGAGCTTCCTAAGTTGCCTAAATGTTACATAATAAGCACATCTACACATGTGCATTTATTGAACAGTAACCAAAATTACTATGCAGTGTGGACATGTGTCTACATGTGCATGCCCGTAGTGCACAGTAAATATGGTGACTTATGCTGACTTGAGTGTAAATTTGATACCTGCATCATGTAGGTATCAACTTTATGCCTGATTAGTTACTTTGCAGTAATGCATGTGTGGACTGATTTAGGACTAACTTTAGTCTCAAGTCAGTCCACACACAGCGTTAACACGCCTTAATGCCTGTGCATGTAGATGCCAGCCCATTCCCACTTACTGCGCAGTAAATTTAAGTTGATGTAAATGCACGTGCTGACGTGCCTAATGTGTAACAAAGCCCTAAGGTGCCACCCTGTCATACCCTCTGCCTGAATGCAGAGCAACATGGCTAACTACTTCTGTGATCTTCTATCTCTGTTTCCCACCATATTTCAGATTGCACTGTTCTACCTGACATGACACACAGTGGATCTACAGCCTATAGCACCCTTGATATGTGGAGGATATGCACACCTGCAGGCATCTATCATTTTCAACACAGCCCATAACCAGAGCTGCACTAACCCAGTTTAGCCTCCACCTGTCTTGTAAGAACAGTGGCATCTGCTCTTGCTCAGCTCTTGGAAGGGCATACCTGAACTAAATGGTTCTTACGGACACAAATTAGATTCTTATAGGCATACACCTGCTTCCCCCACTACACCACTCACTTGACAGTAATTACAGAAAGGTGGTTTACAAGGCTATTTTAAAACTGACCTTCCTTACATCTGTGCAAATGCAATGATTCCAGACTCTTCCTTCAGTGGTTTAAACTGGCAAAGGAATGCAGGGGGAATTTACTTCTGCCCCAAATTTTGCATATCCACATATATGCTGGGGGATGAATGGCTAGTAACTAAAGCTACAAATACTCCAGGGACAACAACCTCATGCCAGTGTGCAGTCTTGTGTCACGGTTATGTGTCAAAGGCAGCAGTCAAGTGGTATTTGAAAACCGCAGCATGGTCTGAGAGTTCATTCTCCAGGCCTTTGATACTATCACAAAGATTTGCACAGATGCACTGCTCAGAAATGATAATGCTATTCCTCATTCAAAACACAGTGAGATACCAACTCAGTGGCCCTGGATGGCTTTGCTATGATGCAATAACTTAGTGGACTAGTTGCCTGAGGCTCTTGATGACACCTCTGCAGCTCTTTACTCTCCCTTAAATGGCAGCAACACCTGACATTTAGTTATACCAGCTTCTGCTCTGCATATTGCTTTCTTGCATCAACTTTGTACATGTCCAATGTGACCCCAGCTATGTCCAAGTCATGTGTCCTTCCTTGAGGCCACATCTACCTCAGCCTCCCAGCCCCTTCTTTACCTAACCCCCTACCCCCGCAGGAAGCATTTCTTGCATCCATTTGTGACATACACTTACTTAACTACTGCTAGCACTGGCATCAGCTTTCTTGTTCCAGGCATTGCCAGCTCCATAGTTAGCTGTGAGAACACATACACAAATCCATAAAGGTTGAAAACAAAAGCTCCTGACGCTCTAGAGAGCCTGAAAGCCCCAGGGTAGTTGAAAACAGGAAAGACACACCCAGAACTGTGCTTTCAGGCAAATACAATGAGCAGGTAAATGTCAGACTGAATGTAAACTATACACTAGGTGTCAAGCTGGAATAAGTAGAGCCAGGCCTTTGGCACTAAGCCTGCACATCCAAACTCTAGAATCTACGGTTGTGCAAAGTTTTAGATGGTGATTTGATTCAGAGGAGATTCCGCCTGATTTGGTGGCCGAATCTCTGAATCCGAATCGAATCGGGACCAATTAAAAGGTCCCAATTGATTCAAAGCTGTCCGAATCTTTAGCAAAGATTTGGGGTGCTTTGATGATTCGAGCAGTCCCCGGTGGCTGCAGCAGGGAGCTGCGGCAGACTTGGAGCTGGTAAGGGCGGGCAGGGGAGTGGGGCTGGAGGGCTGTGGGAAGGGACCATGGGGCAACTCCTGCCAGCCCCCAGCCCCTGCCTGCTCCCCCAGCCCACCCCCATGGCTGCCCTGTCTACCGCAGCTCCTGGTGTTACTTAGCAGGTGCTGC
>NW_017728943.1:15123936-15144092 GCF_001723895.1 Crocodylus porosus | reverse complement strand
TGCCTGCTCCCCCAGCCCACCCCCATGGCTGCCCTGTCTACCGCAGCTCCTGGTGTTACTTAGCAGGTGCTGCTGGGTGGGGGTGTGATCCCCGCTACCCCTGCTGCATGGGGGGCTCTGCACAAGCCCCCTGACTCCTCCCTCACTCCCCCAGCCCCCTATGGCTGCCTCGCCTGCCCCAGCTCTGGCCCTTTAAGAAAAAGAAAAGAGAAACCACGGGACTCACCAGGTCCTAGAGTGGCCTCAGGGCTTTGGAGGGGCTTGTGCACAGCCCCCATGTGGTGCGGAGCAGTGGGAGACAGCGGGGATTGCCTCCCCACCAGCAGGAATGGTGAGTCTGGGTTTTTTTCCAGGTTTTTTTTCTTTCTTAAAGGGCTGGAGCTGGGGAAGGTGGGAGACCCATGGAGGGGCTGGGATGGTGGAGGGGACATCGGGGGGCTCATGCAGAGGCCCCCACACAGCTTGGGGCAGTGGGGGGGGCAGCTTGGATCGCCCCCTGCCCAGCAGCACCCACTGAGTTGAGGCTTTTTTTCCCCCAAGAAGCCAGGAGCTGAGGCAGGCAGGGCAACTATGGGGAGCTGGGGGAGTGGGAGGGGGATGGGCCTGGATGATTCAGAGATTCAGCAGCAGCCAAATCTCCAAATTAAATTCAGCCAAATCAATTTGGGACAGTGATTTGAATCACCAAATCGAATCACTGTCCCCTGAATCAGCCAAATCCTAATCCGAAGTGAATACTAGCCACTTCACGCAGGCCTACTAGATTCCAACACAGGCTGAAAGAACTAGGATTATTTAGTCTTTTTAAGAGAAGACTGAAGGGGGATTTGATAACAGTGGTCAAATACCTGAAGGGCAATTAGGGGGAAGATGAAGATAGGCTTTTCTCTGTGGCCAGGAGGGACAGGACTAGGAGCAACGGCCTCAAGCTTCAACAGGGGAAATTTAAATTGGAGATTAGGAGCAACTTTCAGACTATGAGGATGGTCAAGCATTGGAACAGGATACCTAAAGGAACTGTGAAATCTCCATCCTTAGAAATTTTCAAGAGCAGGTTAGACAGACAATTGGCTGGGATGGTTTAGTCAGGGATGATCCTGTGTTGAGCAGGGGCCTGGACTAGATGACCTTGTAAGGTTCCTTTCAATCCTACTTTCCTATGATCCTGTGATTCTATGAGCAACTGCAGTGCATGCCAAAGGATGAACACAGGCTCTTTATGTCTATATTTAAAATTAGATTGGACAAAATCCTAGAGACTTCTACTGTTGGAAACAAGCCTGCTTTTGCCCTGGTGTAGAGAGAACAGGATGAGCTAATCTACCTGCCATCTATACATAGGGAAGTGTCATTTCTCCATAGACAGGCCCCAATTTAAAGTTCCTCTGATGTTCTTAAGATGCAAAAAGTGTTGGCACAAGTTGGAAACAAACACGAAGTATTTATGTAACACACGGGCTGGGCCCCAGTCCAAAACACTGGCCTCTGATCGGAAAAAGATATTATCCAAAGCTAACCTTGCAAACACCAAAGATAGTGCCAGGGTGTCCAGATGGTGTTCGGGTATGGCTGCAACCCCTGGACTGCTTCCCTTGCAAACACTGGCAATTGTGATGGGCAATGATGCATCCTCCTTCCCCTCTGCTTCCTTTGCACATCCAGGAGAGCATGCCAAATGTCCCAGACAATGCCAGGCACTGCTGCAGCTCCATGCTGCTTCCCTCACAAAGAGATGTGCTGGTGCCAATGTGGCCATATGGCATGGAGCACTGCTAAACCTCCCAAACTGCTTCCCTCGCAAACACTGGCAGAGGCGCTGGGATGCCCAGATTGTGTCAGCCATAGATGTCCTCCCCCATACTCCTTCCATTGCAAACATAGGCAAGGATGCCAAGGGGCCCAAGCCATGCTGAATACTGATGAAGATCCCTCATCTTCCACCCCCAGTCCCACCCCAGCAATTAGTAGCAAAAGTATGAAGGTTCCCTCCCAACCTTTCACTGCTCATAAACAGGGATCCTGGTTGTCCCTGATAAAAAAAAATGCAAATTCTCTAATAACACCTTCTCGCTCCCAGTCCATGATTAAAATTAAAGGCCCTCCACAGCCTGGCTGGTGCCCCTCACTTCCCCACTACAGCCCCACTGGTGCCCCTTCCCCCCACAGCTTTCCTGGTGCCCTTCACTCCCCACCCCTGCTGAAGGGGGGGCCTAGCTGCCAGGGTTATAGGGCCTGGGACCCGGGTCCACATTCCCCTGACCCTGGCAGGAGGTGGCAGCTCAGGTGAGGATAGGGCCAGTTCCTCAAGGCTGTGCAAATTCCCAGGGGCAGGGGGGGACCTGTTCCCCCAGATCTGTGCATGGGGAGAGGGCAGGTTGCCCACTGTGGGCTTGGGCTCCTGCCCTGCTGCCCTCTCCTGGGGCCCCTGCAGCCCAGCAGGTGTGACCCAGCACTACAGGGAATAATGGAGCCACACAGGAAAGCTGCTTGTCGCTGTGAGCCCCACACTGCCCTGTTGACACATCTCCTGTGTGCACACCTTCAGTGAGGGCAGCACCATGGGGTTGTACCCCTCACTGTTACTGTGTGCACTGGGGATGCATCGCCAGGGCAGCATGGGGCTTGCAGTGGCAAGCAGCTTTCCCGTACGACTCCACTGTTCCCTGCAGGGCTGGGTCACATACACCAGGCTGCAGAGGCACTGGAGGAGGGCAGCAGGGCCAAAGCCTGAGCCTGTAGTGGGTAGCCTGCCCTGCACCCACCCCTGCCCCATGCACAGATCTGGGGGGCACAGGTCCCTCCTGCCCCCCAGGAGTGCATGCAGCGGGGAGAGCCAGCTCCTCCCGGCCCGCCAGACGAACCACATCCCATTCCCCCTCAGAGCCCTGCATCCATGCATTATGGCCCTGGACCCCAAGCCCCATGCACTGTCCAGCTGGGCAGCAGCCCCAGTCCCAGCCCCAGCCCCAGCCCTGCCCAACTCCCTCCTATGGGGGCCTCAATTTCTGCCACCCCACTTATCTGTGGGGACTGCTCTCCACATGCATATATATATGCCTATGGTGCTCCCTGCCTGACCACCCTCCTCCTGCTCCCTCCTAGCCCCCTGCAGGCTGGAGCTCTGCTAGCCTGCAGACAGCTCTTTGCAAAACTGCAAAATTCATGGGTTTCTCTGTTAAAATGAGAAATACATGTCTTACTCCAGTAAGGAAGGAAGTCCATGTTTCACTCCATTTTTCCATGGGAAACAGAAAACCTGGATCTGTGCTCATAAACACTGGCAGTCATACCAAACCAGCACAGATGATGTCAGACATTTTCAAGCAGCTCCTGGGATAGGGGTCACAGAGAAAAAACTTGAATGCTAGAGGGAGTTGTAGTCCCTTTCTCAGACCTGATGATTTCTCCTATTATTTATAGAACCCATCGCTGTCCTATATAAGGCCTTTCTCTGGGGATTGCAGTTGCTAGTAAAGCTGTCCCCAGGTAAGCCCCTGATGCAGACAGGCAAAACTGCTGCAAACTTAAATTTGTGACCTGGAAATTTGTGCTATTTGTTTAGCTTATTCACAATAGCAATTTCATTGTGGTTCAGCACATCACCAGCTAGTGGCTAATGGCAACTCTGTAGGTTGGGCAGGATAGGTATCCAGATTATGCAAAATAGTATCCACAAGAAGACCAAACCCTAATGCTAAAAGAACCCAGCTCCCCCTCTCAAGGTGCTGGAGAGAGAATCCCAGTCACAACCAGATGTAGAAAGCTTAGGGTGCAGCCCACAAATCAATTTAATCTGACATGCTTCCCTTGTCTTTATATAGCAGAAACAACGTGACTACTTTGACCAGATACACGCATCAACCCATCCTGCTCTAGTACAAATCTTGATGGAAGATGAAAGGATATATCTGAGCTCTAAATGCCTCATACTTTGATTAAAAATGTGTTTGTCAATTAGGGATTGATTTTTGCTGCTCATTAAGGTGATGGATGTCGGGGCTGTCGGAGGTGATATTTTACGCCACCAGGGCATGCTATCAGGAGAGCTAGGTGAAGGCAGAAAGAGCATCTGCACACTCTGGTTTGCCAGTACTAACTTACTAGGCATGGCTGGGATAATATGATGCAATGAAGTCCAGGGAAGAAGTGCTGCAGCCCTCCAAGAAGAGAAAATCATCTTCCGCTACCAGCAGCTTGCTAATGCCTTCTACTTTATCTTGGTTAGAGCACAATAATCTGGAGACAGATTTCCAGGTGGGACTGGGTTGCTGCTTTCCTAAGCTTTATGCAAGGGGCCTGCAAATATGGGCCTTGCAAGTGCCCCAGTCATGGAATCATTGAGTCATAATGTTGGGAAAGGAGCTCACAGGTCATCTATTCCAGCCCCCTGCACTGATGCAGGATGTGCTGCCCTCATACAGCCTAGAGGGACAGCTTTCTGTCCAGCTTCTTTTCTTGAGAAATTCTAGTTTAGATTTCACAGCTTTCCTAGACGTCATGTTTATTATCCTACAACTAGGACGTTAGGGTGTTTTCTATATCTGTTATATTCTGTATCTGCCTTGCAGTATTTAAACCACATATCCTTCCACCTGTGGTGAGGGAGAACCAGTTTCTCTATATTCTTTATTGCTGTCACGTCCCACCTTACTCTGTTATTCTCTAGACAAGACGTGTAGTTCCTCATGTGACTTTCTTTTCAAACCCTTTTCCATCTCTCTCACTCAGCGATGGGCCCTCTCCAGTGAGGTTGTTGAGTTCTCACATGGAAGCCATGGAAATATTCCCAGCTTTTCCCTCCAGGTAGCCACAGGCAGACAAAACCTTGCCACCGCCTTGGGAGAAGCAGGAGCATCATCTCTGAGACATCTCTTTCCTCTTCCCCCTCTTACCCTGTGTGCAAGAGATTCCTTTGGAGGGGGCACCATTTCTGCTCTATTTTACCTCGAGAACCCAAGACAGATTTAGTAGATTTTAGAGCTATGTTAACAATCACTGGGCCCCCTCCATGATGGCTGAGTAGCCAAAGGGAGAACTGCCCCTGGGCCCTTGTGGAGCACAGCTTCCAGGAGACAGGGAATAGATGGGGAAGCTGAGAGCTCCTCTCTCTGTGGAGCAGAGACATGCTTTCCTACCCTATCCACAGCATTTGAAGAGTTAGGAGGCCTCAGTAGCTGCACAGCCCTCACACTTCACCAAGGGAAAGATTTTACCTCATATGGGTTCCTAAGTAGGAGGAAGCCAGCTGAGTTTACTGCCAGCAAAATTCTGCGTCAAGTCAATGAGAGCTTTGCCTGAGCAGGGACTTCTGGGTTTTGCCTGCTGTTTCTAAGTATGTGAAGGGAGAGATGTCCTGTAGTAATGTCTAAAGTTTATATGTATTGGGGGAGTCCATCACGTCTTCCAGCCCAGCAGCTCAGCACACACCACAAATGCTAGTTAATAATGCCTTGCTAAACAGCCTTATTCTACTTACAGATGGGAAAACTGGCACACAACTGGAAAGGGATTGGTCCGCAGGCACAAGGAATGTCTGAGGTGAGAGCATGACATGAAAGGGCAAACCTCCAGGGAGGCAGAAATGAATATCAGAAGTTGGATTCAGAAGAAGGTCCAGGGAGGAGAAGGAAACTAGGATGTAAGCGCAGAGAGTGGGACATGCTGGAAGAAGCTTCATTATAAATTAAAAGGTGGTAGTACTAGGTCAGCAGAGACCAACCTTTTTGGTAGGTGTGCCACAAATTAGCACCCTACTCTCCCAAGTGCCACCTGAATTGCTCTCTGCTGCCTTATCCCCTGCTCTGCTTTCTGCTTCCTGCCCTATCTGCTGCTGTGCTGCTTGCCTCCTCCCTGATCTGTGGCAAGCCACGCAAAGAGGCTGCCCATGTCAGTTTTAGCATTCATGTCACAGGTTGGCTATCCCTTTTCTAGGAGCTAGGAATAAGGACTTCTGGGTTCTCTTCCCCTATCTTTCTGCCTGACTTTCGGCATGTCATAAAGCTCCCCTGCATCTCAGTTTCTCTAAAGCTTCCCACCTGACTCCCAAAGGACATGTTAGGCTCCATCCATGGATATCTACAAAGTCCTCCATGAAAGTCTTTACTAAAGAAATGCCATAAATTTAAGTTCTGAGTGTGCTTTCCCAACTTCCTTCCCTCTTGACATCCTTGTAGTCAGCAATAGGGTTTTGGCAGGGTAAAGGGAGGTAGGGAGTCACACCACTTCCTACAGGCAGCACAACAGCACCATAGCATCTCTGTGAAGATATACTGCTGGACTCAAGAGTCAGATAACCTGAGATGAGACAGATGAGAAAGAATAGGAGAGCACTGGATTAAATGGACCTGTTAGCTCCTTTCCTAATGTGACCTACCTATCCTTTGACATCTTAAACTAGACCTACACCTGTATCAGTGGGGGGCCAGATATATGTGTTCAGTGTACCAGGACTAGCTCCGAGAGGTGCTCTGCCTGGAGAAAACAGAGCTAGGCTGAATGTCTTTGGGCAAACAGGGGGGCACCCACAGATGTGACTCCTGCCATAACCTCTTTCCCTGCCATTGAGAACACTTTCAAGCTCTGTGCAGAGACAGAATTTGGCTCTTCTCTTCCCAAAAGGAAACCCTGGAAAATTTGACCCCACTGTCTTTTTACCATGACACCGTCCATCTCACGTTTGGAATGGACTCTGACCACTAAGAACCAGAACAGGCTTTAGAGCCAGCATCAAGGACTGCATTTACTATGCAGAGTCTCTTCACAAATTAACTTACACCCCTTCCCTACATTAAGCTTCCTTCTCCTTGTTAATCTCTCCTGACTTCAGCACCTTGCCTGGCTGTCTTTTTTACATATTTATACATACTGAGTTCTGCTGCTCCTTCTTGCTTTTGAATTGTCTTTGCGTTGGCTGCCTGTCTCTGATCTTTCTCTTCCCATTCTCTCCCCTATAGATACATACATATGCATACACACACACACACACACACACACACACACACATATTCATATGTCTAGATATATATGCTGATGAGATCGTTAAATTTATCAGCTCTCCCAATTCATTTGAAGTTCATTAAAGATCCGCAGCACTGCTCCTTTCATCTGCAAATGGAAAGGGAAATGGCCCTCACCCCTTTCAAGAAATTAAAGCAAAATGGGTACCACTTTATTTTAAGTGCCCATTAACTAAAGCATAACTGAAACCAAGTTACAATGGGTGCCTCGGGGGAATGTACATATGAGGCACACACACATGAGCAGTAAATGGCGTCAGGCACAATAATCAGCCCTCGCGGAACAAACATCAAAGCTATTCATAGGCTGGGGATGGCTAAAAGCTTGTTTTACACCCAGAAATGGGGAGGGAAGGGCGGGGGGGAATGTAGGCCCAAAAGCTCTCCAGTCTCTTTGAAAGACTCATTTAAGTCTTATTAAAATATTACCAGTTTTTTCCTTTTAGTCGATTTAAACTGTTAATTCTTCTTCTGTATTTTCCCCTTGCACTTAACTATTGTACAGGGAGAAAACAGACTTGATATTATGAGTAAAAAGATATAACTGTAGCTTCTTTTCATCTGAAGGGCCTCCCTACCTCCTCCCCTCACTCTTTACAGGTTGGGTCACTGCAGCTTTCTTAATCTTTGGAGATTATTCTTCTGGGGCTTCATGAGACTTCAGTCAATTCTGCGTCTTTTTATTCCTCCTCATTTAAATATTTTGGCCAATTGCTGGAGTTAATGATGATGAATAGGATTCAGATTAAAGCCCTAATAAGTGTTAGGAGGGGTTGGAAAAAAATCTTTCATTTCCATTAAAGCATAAAGTAGCTTCCTTCACTCTGTGTTCTTGCTTTCTCTCTCCAAATGTGCTGTTGCTTGCTCTCAGTATTGGATTGCCTCTGCTCTGGCTGGCTGCCTCTGATCTCTCTCCTCTGCCCATTCCCAATGTAGTTCAATAAAAGGTTTGTCACTGAGATCAGTAGAAATGGGATCAGGCCCATGTGTTTCCTCAGTTTGTGCTCTGCTCTCCTTTCTCCTAGCTGTCTCTCTCTGCTTGTGTTCTGCCTGCCTGTCTTTTCCTAGCTTACTTTAAACACAGAAATCCGCTGCACAATATTGTAAGAAAAGTAGACTACTTCAAAAACTCTCATCCCAAGCTGTCACTGGCACATTGCAAAATGGTTTGAATAAGAACCAACCTTCAACTTTCCTCTAAGGCCACATCTAGACTTTCCCGAGAAAACTGAATCATTTCTCCTTTATTTTTTCCCACATCATTTGGCCATATCATCAAGAAGAACAGTGAAAATCTGTTCCACTAGTCTCTGAGCCAGTGGAAACAAAGCCAAACTGGAAATCTTGCTGCAATAAATCCAGTGCTATTTCCCTACCAGTTTCTCTACCAAAAAAAGTGAGAGAGAATTGAAGTTTAAGTTTCAGTGCTCCCAAGGTTTGGGTGCAGAATGCTCAGAAGGTAGATGGCTCAGCTGGGCTCAGATTTTACTCTGAGTTTGTTCATGTTTAAGAATATCTATTAGTCCCAGTACCGAGAGAGAGGGGCTGGTAGAATGTTTTGGGTGGATATTTGAGACTGGTGGAATTAGCTGGTCCAACCTTGCTAAATACAATTGGAAATTGGCTGCTTGTGATAGACCTTGTGTCCTCCTGTGGTACAAATATACAAGCAATGCAAATGATAAGCCCCACCAGCTACTCTGTAGTGGACATGAAAGAATCTCAATATCTAGGCGTCGAGTTCTGGTCCAAGGATCGAACTCTCTTTGTATTCACTGCACATTCTAGGCATGAGCAAAAATGTGGATTTCCCCAGGGACAAAATATGTGCCACAGCTGCTTGTCCCTGGGAAATGCCTGAGCACATGCGCTCTGGCATGTAGCACGTTATCCTGGGGTAGGGTAGGGGAGGCTGAGGCCAGCACGTGGGCTGGCCCCAGGACCTTTACTTGGGGTCCTGAGGGCCTCTGGGGGATGCAGACTGGCAGCATGGAGCCTGGCCAGCAGCCAGAACATGGTTCCAGCCAGCCAGACTCTGGTTTCTGGGGACGCACGCTGCGGTTTTATGGCATGAGATTTTTTGACACCAAAATGGCACAGTTTCAAAAAAAAGCCTATGCTGCAACGTAGCAGCATGGGGAATGCCTGCATGTGTATCATGCAGGGCACCGCTGACAGGTCTGCAGTGCTGCATACCACCCATCTGCACTTATCTGGATGCAGCCTGTGAGACTATGCAGCCCCAGCAAAACCCTGGGGACTAAATAGGCCATGGAGTCTGAACCAACCTATCCACTTATCAAGGTAATGGTACAGTGCGTGGAGAAAGCATGTGGGAAGCTGGTTTTGCTGCTACAGATGCTGCCCCTCTCTCATGCATAAATAAGCCTAATTGGATAAATAAGTAGCTAGGCATCATGCTGATGCAAGGTACTGGACATGTTTAGCTGGCTAGAAGGCTTAGATATGCAGAGCTGACTCAAAGACCACTCTAAAATCCATTTTAATCAAGGGAGAAAATGAATTTCCCAGACTACCATATGAGAGGAAATAACATTTATGATGCTCAGGATTAGAAATGGGTCACCATGGGGGAATCCAATGAGCTATAGGTCTGTTACAGATTCCAGGCATATAGGACAAACTGAAATGAAGCTCTATGCTTAAATATTTATGACTATCTCTGCTGGAGTTCATTTTTAGACTAGAACAGGACCAAGTCTCCATTAAGACCCTTTAAGAGAGGAGTGTGAGTGAAGCTTAGGACAAGCTGGGCCAAGGGAAAAACAAGAAAGTGGCTGAGAGGGGAGCTAAGAGACATTCTGGATCACGCTGCATTGAACTGGGCAGTACACTAAAGGATAGCAGAAAGAGAAAAGCTCTTCAACCAGAAGTGCAAGGATCATCTATAGATAATGCTGGCAAATATGAGACACAACGGAAAAAGGGAATACAAAGAGCTGTATATATGTGGCCCAGTATAAGGATCCATTATTCAGGAGTTAATGCAAGGGACATTCAAGGTGGGTGCCTAGTTGAGATCATAGTTGTATGATCCATTTCCTGTAATCCAGCATAAGCAAAAGTACCTGCAAACGAAATGCAACTCGTTGCAATGATCCAGTCACATGATCATCACACTGACATTATGTGGCTTTGGTACCTCAAGAGACAAGGCAATGACTATAGCTTTCTTTTGATTGTCACGTGAAAGGAAGGCCTCCTCGAAAAAGCTAGATACTGCAGGAGAGGTTGTTCTGGTTACTCAGAAGATGAGAAGATCAGTGTTGATACAATTCACCAGCACAATGGAATGGAGACTGTACCAATGGAGGAAGTATATCTGGGACGCTGCCTAAAACACGAACATTTGTTTCCACATGAAAAGGCACATTGGCATTTCCCTGAAGCATAGGCTCAATGACCTTGATATATCTCACCAGTTCAAATTCACATCACGTGACTTGCACAACCACAACTGTGCCACAGATGTATAGACTAAGAATGACTTACAGAACCAAAACTTTGTGGGGAGGACTAAAACTATCCATATCCTTTACTGATTGGCACAGATGAAGTCCTGTACTAAACATTCTGCAGTGATTTACATTGATACTGTCTAATAAAGTGAATTCTCACTTCAGTTATCATGATGTGCATTATCCATCTTCGTTTCCTGTTCTAAACTTCTGCATCAGTTTCTAAGTTGTTAGACAAATGCAAAATTCAGCTTCAAAGAGTTTACTGAATTTGTTTTGCTCAGTGAAATGGCTTTTCTTTTAAAATGCCTTGCCGTGGAAGGTTCTTTATGAATGACTAGATTTTATATTAGAATTGATCGAAAAAGAGAGAGGCGGAAATGATTTTGTTTTCCAGGATTTTTTCACGTTTTTCTTTTCAAAATTTTAAATTTTGAAAAATGTTAACCAATTCTCAATTAAAGGAGGTGTCCTGGGATTATTTTGTCATTTTGAATTCTAAAATTTTGTCAAAAGTAAAGAATTGAAAAAAACGCCAATGAATTGTATTATTATTGCTATTAAAAGAAGAAAGGGAATCAATCATTCTTTAAAGAAAAAGAGAATTAAACCATGGCATAATGAAGACTTTTCCTCTTCCAATTTTTCTGAACAAATCCTGAGTAGGAAGAAACTTGGGTAGCACTCCAAGACCGAGAAGAAACAAGAGGCAAGATGCTACAGCAAAAAAAATAGGTCCTGCCCTTTTACCTGCCCCATGCATCACTGCCTATGGCCTTCATAAAACTAAAAGTCCTTGGGCTGGCTACTTTTTCCTTATCACAACAGCTAAGCGACATGAATGTTATACCGAGAGACTGCTAATAAGCAATGCTTCTGCCAACACCCAATGCCTCTGAGGAAGCCAGGCAGGGGCTTCTAAGGCCCTTTACAACAGGGGCCTTACAACCAGCAGCGGATCAAAGTACCTCAAAAGCCGTGTGTTCAAGGAGTTACTTATTTATTCTCTGAGGTACAAATCAGGGAGAGCAAAAAGTAAAAACAATGAAAGATCTTACGCCTTAATCTTTGGTTACTTTTCTGTGTTCCCCTCCACTTTATCTCCTGGTCATCACATGCTTGCTTTCCCTTCCTTTTTCTGTCCTTGCTGTCACCCTAAGGAGGCAATCTTAAGCTCACACAAACCCTGCCCCAATGCTAGGGCTCCAAGTTAAGTTAAGAGGAAGTATAGCCTGCCCATCCACTCCCTGTGCCCCAAATCCAGAAATGAAGCAGTGAAGATGCTCTGGGGGTGTTTCCCCTTGCTGCCACTCTCACGCGCTTTGCCTCCAGTATCTCTGAAAACAGTGGGGTTGGTTTCTTTCCCTCATTTCTCTGTTTGGCGTGTGCACAGTGGAAGCAGGTGGGTACCCAGGGTTTCTTCTCAGTGCAAATGTACTATGGACAATCTCGTTAGTCACTATGAATTCTTGTTTCTTAGTGTTGCTGAGAAGTAGCTGGGTCCTTAGAGTTGGGAGCCAAGGAGTGAACTCTTCAAAGCTATGAATTGGCCTATATTGTTGAGCGCTTGCTGCAACACTCCTTGTGTAGGCCCCTGTTTTACATTGTCCTCTTGGGTCATTTAAGAACCTCTTTAATCTAATTCCCTAGCAGGTTACCCATCATAAATGAACACTAGGGATGGCTAGGAAACAGTTTTCCTACCCAATCAAAATTGTTAAGATTTCAACAATGTTCCCCTTCCTTATCAGAACACCTCCAAGACCCCATGAAGGGTTACACAAGCAACCAGAAAGAGAGCTCTATTCCAGGATAGCCTGATGAGTAGGACACATACCTGACACAGCAGACCCAAGATCACAATCTTGGTATGAATCAGGCAGAGCAGGGTTTGAATCTGGCCCTTATGTTAGGAACCCATAAATGTCCTAACCACCAACCTATAGGCAGTGTCACAGTTTGACCAGAAATGGCATCCTCTATCTAAGACCTATATCCTAGCCAAAGTTTTATGATAATTGCCACATTCCTGAAGAAGACTGTCAGCTTGTGAAAACCTGAACTTTTCGGTAAAGAAGTTTATTAAAAAAAAAATCTATCCAGCCCTAACAAGCACACTCAGGCCTGCTGCACATTCAGAACAAATAATACAGATATTTCCAAGTCCACCTTCTAACCCCGACACTGACTCTAACCTCACAGTAGGAACAATAACAAAAAAGCCTGAATGAACAGATGAACCTATGGATACTATTTCTATGTCTGCTCAAAGACCTTGCCTCCCTACTGTAGCTGCGCTCCCGACCTTTATTTTCTGGCCCATCTGATTAATAAAAAACAATTCACCAAGAAGCCCCACTAGAAGCCATGTACTTCCCATGGACAAAAAGCTTCCTGTATTTTTTACCTTATCAATAATTTGTTACAGTGCGGTGAACACAGGGATTGAACTTTAGTCATAATTTCAGCCAGCACTGGACCTTGGCATTGATGAAGGCCAGCATTTCATTCAAACTGTAGTAAAACTCTTGTCAGAGTAGTGTTGCTTCTTGGACAAATTAAAAAAGAGAGAAAAAAAAAGAAAAATAGCCTTTACTTATAAAATCTATGGAAGACAACACAGAAGGTTTTGTCTAGAGAATTAGGTCAAAGCAGTAGTGGTACTGCAGCCATGGTACTAGGGAAACTATGTTAGTTGACCAACCAGATCATTAGAAGACAAAATTGGACAGGATGCCCTAGAAGGACACAAAGGAGAGGGATGAGTAGAAAGGGGACAAAGACTATTTCAGAGTTTTGATCTTTAGTCAAAACTTACAGTATAACAGCAGAAGGGAAAAAAATCAAGAGTAAGGGAGGAAACCAGCTGCCAGTCCTTGAGAGTCATTGTGCCATAAATGCCAGTCTGAAGAAATGATGAAGTAAAATGATTTCTCTTGTGGTGGGAGCAAGCCATCAGCAGAACCATGGACAGAACGGAGATAGACAACAACCTCTGGTTGGGAAAGCAAACAGACATGGGAAAGCAGAAATCTGGAGACATGCTTGGATATAAAGTTCAGACAAGGCTGGATCTGAGATTTAGGTTTGGCTCATTTTAGCAAAAGGGGTCAGTCACAAAGTCGCATCTTTTTAGTTTGGTCTCAACTATAAAGCAAGTGAGGGTAATGAAAGTGAAAGGAGCGAAGGCTTGGAGAAATGACAAAGCCAAGAGCCTGAATTTCTTACCGTTCAAACTGGTGTAAATCAGAAGAAACTCCATTACCATTGCACAGTAAAGCGGGGACTCAGACCATGTGACTGAAGGGGGTTTGAGGAAAGACGCTCTTGTATTAGCTAGTGAAGCAGCTTAACATACACACAATCACAGCAGGGGTAGCCAACCTGCAGCCTGCATGCCTGAAGTGGCATGAACAACTCCTGCATCTAGCATGCAGCCGATATGGAAGG
This sequence comes from Crocodylus porosus, assembly GCF_001723895.1. Classification (NCBI taxonomy): domain Eukaryota; kingdom Metazoa; phylum Chordata; order Crocodylia; family Crocodylidae; genus Crocodylus; species Crocodylus porosus. The sequence continues at coordinate 15,130,147 of NW_017728943.1, read as the reverse complement.
GGGCAGAGAGCCCAGTGGCAAATAGGGCAAGGAGCAACAGATCAGGCAGGCAGCGCAGGGCAGGGAGCAAAAAGCAGAAAAACAGATTGGGCAGGAGAAGGGGACTGGAGTGGAACTTGGGTTCAGGGTTTACCTTGTGGCATTCCTGCCTTTAAGGATGGCCCCCACTAAGTTACAAGGACTGCAAATTACATTCACTGCCCATCCCAGAGGTTGCATTCCTTCCTAGGAGTCATTTACAGATTAACGTACCAAATAATTACTAGCCTAAGTAGGTGCAACTCCACTGCAGTCAATGAGTAAAGGCTGCTTGTGCCTGCCTGCACTGAATTAGTCCCTGAGACAGCGTTAGAGCTGGGTGACTAATTCACTATGGGCCAGGTGATGAATGTTGCCTCTTTCCCTGTTTATGAACAGTGTGAAAACAGTTTGTGATTTGTTTAGTGTTTGTCCCTATTAAACTGATTCCCTGAATTATTTTTGGCCTGAAGTTGATCCATTACAAGAGTTCCATACTCATAATTCAGCTCAGGGCAAAGGCACTCAGGCAAGAGGCTCCAGGGTTGGGCGGGGGGCGGGGGGGAGCGGGGACAGTATGGAGGGATGACTTTCTCTCATGCCACAGCCATGCCACATGTGGCAAGCAAAGTTTAAAATAGCAGCAGACAGAGAAGAGGTATATCATTTGGAAATTACTTGTGCACTGCTTGAAACAGCTATTAACAGGGTAGCAAACAGATTCTGCAAATAGAATTGCTGCGTGCAACAGAACCAGGGACCAATGTAATCTCCTGTTTCCGATTACTGGAGCAAGTTCTGAAGCCTGCCATCCAAATAACCTCATAGGAAGAACTGGGGAGCTGTGAAAGTTTTGTGGATGGTGAAAAGACAGAAGCCAGTCCAAAGGATTAAAATGAGATATCCAAAAAAGAACTGATTGTTACTCCTCCATGCGGAGCACTAACTATAATGAGATCTTTCATCATAAGGGGGCCTTTGTGAACCTGGCGTAGGAGTATAGAAGGAACACGGTGAATTTCAAACTGCAAAAGCGCAAGTTGAAAAACAATTGGAGATGGATGTGTCTAACCAAGTGCCAACCAAAAAGCGGGGAGGGAAAAGAGAAAGAGAGAGAGAGAGCATGACCGATGTTTTAAGGAGCTTATTGAAATAGTTCCATGTGTAGAGTTAAATCTGATTTATACATAGCTGAGATGGATCGGGTTATTTTTTTTAAAAGGCAAACAGTAAAATGGAAATTTCAGTCTGCTCTTGACAAGCACTCAGCCCCAATGCAGGGAGAAGAAAATTCACTGGTGGGTTCAGCCAAACTAGAAGCAAAGCTGCCCTGGGGCTAAAGTAAGGCTCTCATAAGTGAGGCTCCTCAATAGTAGTCTGTATTCTCCCTATGACCTTGGGTGAGCCGCTTAACATCGCTGCTCTGGGGCCAGAGTCATACTACCTTGCTTTACGATTCTGCTAAAACTCATAAGGTTCATAGCACTGGACTCCACAGCCCCTCCAAGGGAGACATACTGCATGCTGAAGTATGCAATGCTCTTCCCTAGTATCTGATTTGAACCTTTGCAGAAGCATTGTGCTCTTTTGCAGGATCAGAGGAAATGCAGAAGTCATGACTTGGTGATGGGTTGTTATTTTTGGCAGATGATCATTTCAACAAAACAGGTGGCTCTGGCCACCCTGAAACTAGTTAACATAGAGATGTCAAACATTTGGCCTGCAGAGATTCTCTATCTGACCTGCATTGGCAGACCACTGGTAGCTAGAGAGAATGGCCTGCCTTGGAACTCAGGGCCCTTCTGCCCTGCTGGTTATTGCCACTGCCCCCAAATCCACTTTCCCTGCTGGACTGACTCCCTGGCTGTTGCCAGATACCCACCCCTGGACCTCTCAACCCTGCCAGACCCCTCTCTGCTGCTGAACCTGCTGCTGTTATCTCTGTGCCTCAGGCTGGATCTGGCCCATGAAGAGCTCCGTAGCTTGGTTTCAGCCCAGGGCCCCAAATGAGTTTGACACCACTGAGTTAATAAATTCAGCTTGAAGTCACCAGTTTTGGCAGGAAAAAAAACCCGCTAGGTTCTGATTCACAAAACTGCCGGAGGAATAAATGGTGCCTCCTCCCCATCTCTCTATCTACTAGTTCAGTGGTTGGGACTTCAAAGATGTAGGAAGCAGGGGTTCAATTGCTTCCTCTGTGTACATGGATTGAACCCACGTATCTCTGCTTCCAGACATGTGCCTTAGCTGACAGGCAACACAGCATCCTGAGTGCAGAAAAAATGCTCCCACCCTCTCTTGCTGCTGACACTATTCCACTTTGACTTATTAAGCATTAACTGAGGCAAGTACTGGCACCCAGATCTTTCACTTTCTAGAAGAGCTCCCTATCCACCAGGCTAAAATTATTCTCTCCCCTCCCTGCAATCTCTCTACAGATAGACAGACAGACAGTTAGATGAATGTATACATACACACATATATTTCTCAATGAATATTGAAGTTATTTCTACACTTAGTGGAACAGTTACAAGAAGGCAAAAAGGAAGTCCCATCTCAGAATATTTCATCACCTTATAGGATAGGGAACTTTCATGGAAGGTATAGGTTCAAATACCTTCAAGCAAAGAAGAAAACAGAATGCCGGTCACCCACATCCTGGGCAAGTATTCTAACCCCTGGGCAAAGGGAAAACAGCAGAAGTAGCATTTCATTCTTGAATCTGAATCTTTACTTCCCTTGCTTTTTTTGCAAGCATCTTAAAATGTTCTGATTTGGGTCAAATGGAACATTTTGTATCAAGCAAGATTTCAGTTTTTCATGTTGGAAATGGGAAAAAATACTCCAAAACTTTTCATTGTTACATCCAAAGCATATTATTATTGGGCTAAGCAATTAAATAGAAAAATCATTCATTTGCATGGCTTCAATCATAACTGCACATGGCAGTGGTTCCAAACCGTTTCAACCTAAAGGCACTCCTTGTTGGGCTCAAGGCAACCCTCATTAGACAAAAAGCATCTTTCAGAAAATCCCACCTTTTAGTTTGCACTTTTTTTTTTAGTACAAAAAAACAGAACAAGTCCTTGTGTTGCAAACGACTCTGACTATGACAGGTTAGAATGTTTTTGACACTATGAATTACTATTTGAAATCCCTGGGTTAATCTTGTGAATCATGTTTGCACATCTAATGGTGCTAACAATGCATGGCACTCTGCAGCACCCTTGAAAGGATCTAACCCCCTGGCTGAGGATCACTGCCCTATAGCCATTAAAGAATCAAAGGTTGCTTTTACATTGGGTTTTAACTCCAATTGTTCAAATTTTATTTTCAGCAATTCTGTTCTGCTGTTTTAAAATCCCAAATGTTTAATCTGGATATTTTTGTCACTGTTTCTTGTAACCAACAGTTGTAAAGTGTTACAGTGCACTATTAAACAGCTGCTGCCTTCCTCAGGTGGCTGCATTTCAGCATCAGGTGAAGATGCTTTCTCTACTTCACACAGGGGTTGTGCAGTTTAATTCATTTCAACTCTGAGAGCCTCATTTAAAGATTGCTCTATTCTTGGCAGAGTAAATTTTCTTGTGGAAAGTATAGTAGAGGCAAAATGGCAGCTTTTATTGAGACCGACACCAGAAACACTACAATTAGAGAGATGACTGCTGAGATTTCTCTACAATGCACTGACAAATCATGCCCTATTACATATTATACATGTACATACACATTTTGTTTTAGGACATATTTGGTGCTCACATCCTATAGGCCTTAATCATGTGAGTATTTTTCAATCAGACTGCCAGCATAAGAGTTCCACCAGTTTAGCTAATGTGATTAATATTCATCACTAACGATGTTCTGTATAGAAAATCTGAATAGAAGGAAGTTGGGGCTTCCCTTTACATGGCTAAATGGGGAACTCATCTGGGGCTTTGGTTTCTTCCACTATTACTCTATCAACAGGTGCCAGTGCTGAAACAGCAACAACAGCTTCCCAGGTATGAAAGGAGTCTTTATTCACCATAATTTATCCAGTATTAGTGCAAGTACTGCACCCACAAGCCTATACCCTGACCCAGATTTACCACTCACAGGAGAACCAAGAGCGGAACTCATTTTTTATGCACTATGACTTCAACCACACCATTTGAATCAAGCCCCTTAACCCAGTCCCAGAAGGACTTGGTGAGAGAGGAACTGGTTTCACAACCTGGCCCTCAGGTGCATAGTTGGTGCAATAGTATGCCAATTGATTGCAGAAATGGTATCTCACTGAATTTCTTGGAGACTGGCATTTCCAGGGATCATCATTCAGTCCTTCGATAGACACTATCAACAAAGGTGGTAGATAATGCTAGCTCTAAGGGTGTTTTCCGTGTGGTGGGGAACCAGATTAGCCTTTCAAGCATATTCTGTATAGACCACTGGGAAGATTAGCACATGGTAGGTAGCTACTAATGACCACATTCAAGCTAGTGATGTGGAGGCACTGACTCAGATAAACCATTCCTTCTCTTCAACATGAAGAGGATTCAAACCAACATGTTCTTTGTATTCACTGCTATCTTGGTAACCTTATTTTAATCTGATGTATCTCTGGCCTTTTATGTACTGTCTGCTTTCTTTGCAAAGAACGAATGAACAGGAAGAGAAAAAATTTGCTCCACTACAGCTACATGATTTCTTGACTTTACAATGGCTTCTCATATGCAACTACCATCCCTTGTCTCCCAGGATTAATGGATTTTACTCTTTTGTGTCTAAAGGTAACTCTCACAGAGAGCTGGAGAACTATGGGAAGATTCTGGCAGCTAGCATTATACATACCTACATTTAGTCTTTCATCTAAGGATGTCAAGGCACTTTTCCCAAAAGGGATAGATATTGTTAGCTGCAACTGAGGAAACTTTGGCATCAGGAAGGGAAAGTGCTCTAAGGTCACAGAGTGAGTTCATAGCAGAGGTGAGAACAAAACTCAAGCTCTCATAACTTCAGTTTTTGTGTGCTCTCCATGGAGCCACATCATTTGGATCCATCTCTAAGAAGGGCTACCAAGTCACCCTGCATTTTACATATACATGTGTGTATGTATATGTATGCGTGTGTGTGTGTGTATATACATACACACACATACATATATATACACATATATGCCTATGTATATATGTATGTATGTAAAGATATGCTCCCTCCAAGAGGAGGCAAACCAAAAACAGACATGACAAGGGAAAACAGAGAGGTGCAGTGAGGATATCAGGGGAGACAAGAAAAGAACAGAGATGGTTCAAACAGTAGGTTTTAAGGAGGTGTTTGAATGAAAAGGGAAGCTTTTGGTGGATGAGAAGAAAAAAGAAGCATTACATAAGTGAGGAGAGAAGATGTGTTATAAGTCCACAGAACCTACTCTTTTCAGACCCTGATATAGTCCTTCTGGGAGGACTAGGCCTTAAAGTCTCCACTTCTTGCGAAAGAGAGCCTTGACTCCCCACTTATGTCACTGGGTTTTGAGCTTCAGCACCTCAGTTTTACCCCATGGCCATTTATCAGGTCTCTGGGAGCATGGGCCTTTATAGTAGATAATCTTCTTGGGAACTATAAAACCAACAAGTGTCTGCAGCCACACAAAATCAAAATGGGTCAAGTTAAAGGCTCTCCCAAGCCTAGAGGACCATTCAAGTAGTGTGGTAAAGGCATACCAGTTTCTGCAGCCAACAACATAGAAGGGAATGATGTGGCCAGCATCACACTCAGCTCATATGACCCCCTTCCCCTCTCCCACCCGAATAACCAGGACTCAGGAGGCAGCCTTGGGCATGAGTTGAGAACAGAGCTTGAACTTACATGTTTAGAGCTGAAGTGAAACACCTTAATTATTCTGCTACCTCACCCCCTTTACAAACAATACATCAGCCCTGGCCTTCACTACAGAGTTTTGATAGCAAACTAACAGTGAACACTCAAAGCCCCTCTGTGGAGGCAGGATCCTCCAGTCTGCCAGCAGTATTGTTCCAATGTTGCCAACTGGAAGAAGGCTTCTGCTACTGCCCAGTAGCCAGAAGACATGTGAAGACATGCCTTGGCTGCACCAGCTGTCTATCAGGGTTCATTCAGCAGCCCCCTGGCAACATTGACGCTGCATTAGATCCATGATCACCTCTTGGCCAAACTGCCCAGTTGTGGCCTTGGCTCC
>NW_017728943.1:15122528-15123925 GCF_001723895.1 Crocodylus porosus | reverse complement strand
GTGGGGTCCCTCAAGGCTCTGTCCTGGGACCCATACTGTTCAACATCTTCATTAATGATGTGGACATTGGAGTTAGGAGTGGACTGGCCAAGTTCGCTGCTAGAAGTGCACAAGGATGCACCCACTTTGTCTGGGTGGTGGCAATGGCTGGGGGACTGCTGCCAGAATTTTTGGTGGGAAAAGCAGGTAAGTCTAGACAAATCCTAGTCAGCTGGAAAACAGCATGTAGGGTTACCAGGAAAGAATAGCAAAGAAAAACCTACATGTACATGGATGCTTATTGGGGAGGGTTGTTTTGCCCCCTCTAGCTGGCAACTGGCGTTGGTCTTTCATTGTCCCAATAGTGTCACACAATTCACAAGGTGACAATTCTCAGTAAACCCTTCAAACCTGCACTGTGCCTCCCTGATGCACATACAATACTATAATTGCTTCACCTTCATCCCAGGAAGGAAGTTCAGCTCTTCTCATCCAGTGCACAGTAAATCAAAAGTAAGTAAGGAAACTAAGCTATATGCCTTTTACAAAAATAATAGACATTGTACATATTCCCCAACCACAGCAGGAGAAAATGGAAAGGAACTATCCAGGGAAGAGAACAGAAATCGTCACAAACTGACGGAGAAAAATTTAGGCTAGACATCAGGAAGAACTTATTAAGGGTAAGGGTGGCCAGAATTTGGAATGGGTTTCCAAGGGAGGTGATGCTTTCCCCACCCTGGGGGTCTTTAAGAGGAGGCTGGATAGGCATCTGGCTGGGGTCATCTGAACTCAGCACTCTTTCCTGCCCAGGCAGGGGGTAGGACTCGATGATCTGTTGAGGTCCCTTCTGACCCTATCAAGTATGAAGCTATGAAAGGAGCATGAGAATGAGGAATCTCGGAAAGACTGCAAAGATGTAGAGGAAAAGAATTTGACAGGTCTATTAATATGAGGTTCAAAGATTTGCATGTGATGAGCTTACAGACAGGAATTCAACAACGGGGTTAATGGATGACAGCCGTACGTGAGCACAGAACAACTCTGTTCAGAGTCTGCAGTATCTGCTTAAGCTTATCCCAGGGCTGGAGGCTCTTAACTTCTATCTTGGATGCACCGTTCTGTTCCTCAACAGGAGCCACAGTCAAGACAGGACTGCAATGAGGGAATGGGGAATATAGTTTAAACACCATTTTAAAGCGAAATACCTCAGAGATGAGGCTTTCTGGCCTTCACCAAGTTTTCCCCTCTCCCCTGGTCCCTATGGCAGCTATACCAGGTATCTAACTCCTTGGTACTGAGAAGTCAAAACTCCTAGTCATACCTAGTTATCCCATGATCACCTCTTGGCCAAACTGGCCAGTTGTGGCCTTGGCTCCGCCACGATCCGCTGGCTGGGAAATTGGCTTCGAGGTCGG
>NW_017728943.1:15116709-15122517 GCF_001723895.1 Crocodylus porosus | reverse complement strand
CCCCGCTGACTTCCTGCCCTTTGGGCAGGGGGCTGGACTCGATGATCTCCCGAGGTCCCTTCCAGCCCTAATGTCTATGAAATCAATTAGTGAGGCTGCACCTGTAGTGGTTTGTGCCAGGAGACAGTCAAAGTTGACAGGAGGTGGCCATGGGATTACAGCTCCTGACTACCTGCTCCAGACATACATGGTACAACAAAGGGGGGAGGCCACTCATTCACCTGAGCAGAACAATGCTACAAATGGACCAGCCCCATTCTGCTTCAGTAGAAGGGAGCATTGCATATTCACTTTTGTACCCAAAGGCACTGTACAAGAGTGGTTGTATTCCCCTGGTCCAGTCCAATTTGCTTGGCAGGAAAATGGGGGAGGCCTAAAATCACCTCAGCTAAATTGTTTTAGAGCCCTCATTTTCTAGCCATTTTTGCACTACTATTCTCTGGAGGCACAGGAGAGCCTGCTGTGTTTGGTACAGATGTGCCCCATTAGCAGCAAAGAGACACATACACCTCATGCCAGCAAAGAGGGCCCAACCCACAGTGTCCCCTGTTCACAAAGCGGTGCTCCCAACACTTGTCTTGCGGCTCTCTGAAGGTATTAGCCCCCACAAGTCACCAGGAACGATGTCTCTCGGCTTGTGACCTAGATGTCCTGCCAGTTTCTGCCCCACAATCCTGAGCGCTTCAGAAGCACATTGTGAAATGCTAATCTCCCTCAGCTAGCTCCACTCAGACACTCTTCAATATTCCCAGCCCCTCACCTCCTGCCTGCACACAGCCTTTGGTATCATAGCATTTCTCCCACCGGCTTCCCAACAGATATTTTTTCTCCTCTGGCTGCTTCAGGATTTTTTTTACATTTTATCTTTTTTTTGTTTAATTAGGGCCTTTTGTGCTGAACAGGAATGCACAGCCACTTGAGGGAACAGATGAAAGAGGAGACATAAGTCAGAAAGGAGGGCTAGGTAAAGAAAGAGAGAAAGAAAAGTGGATGGCAACTTGGCGGACAGAGAGAAAGACAGGGAATGTGGTATGAACAAGACTCTAAAAGAATCAGGGAAAGTAAGGGTAAAGGAGCAGAGATGGAAAGGGATGAGGGGAATAAGGAGATGTGGGGGGAGAGGGCAGGGGGAAGGAGAAGGGGAAAGAGAAAGAGAGAGATCAGAGAAACAGACCTTAATAGAGAAAGAGTGTTAAGACCAAAAATGGTGTTTCTACTTGTCCTTTTATCTGATCCCAAAATGATCAGACAGAAAAAACCCAACTCAGAGGGAAGACAGCCCAGCTACAGAAAAATGTGAGCTCTGTAGGAAAGGCCAGTGTCAAAAAGAGATGGCCATGTGAACAATCACTTTAAGCAAGGTCCAACACTAACTCAGTCCCACACTCCTTCGAATTCCCAGCCCCTGGAGATGGGTTTAATAATCCTCTTAACTGAGGGAACCAAGTTTTCCCTAACTAAGCCTGGTTTAATGTGATCTTTTTATGCAGCTTATCCTTGAGTGAACTAGAAAGAGGAGAATGTGTTATAAATTGGGACTTGATAAGAGTCAATGAACTGTCCCTTACTGGATGGGCCCAAGATGTAGTTCATAGCAGGGTACAGAAATCATCCCATACATACAGCTTGCTCCATCAGCTAGGACAGATTTTTTTTTTTAAGTAGGAGGTAGATCAAATACAAGGAAGTGCTGAACAATACGGCCCTTGGCTTTGTTGTGTATTTGTCCTTACTTGCAACTGGCCCTCCTGAAAGAGCCTCAGCTGTGGGTGAAAAGGAACACAATATCACTGTGTTTTGTATAGCATCTCTCAAGCAAAAGGCAGCACAATTGCTCTGTGGAGTTAAGAAATAGAGAGCAGCACAGGCAGAAAGAAATTAAGAGGCAGAAGCGATAAAAGAAAAACAGCTACTTCCAGATGAAGGAAGGGTGGTTTGGTAGATAATGCACTGGACCAGCACTTGGAAATTGAGGCTCTATTTTAGGTTGCCTGTGTAACTTTTTGGAAGTCAGTTAACCTCTGTGAGCCTCGCTTCCCAAGGTGTGAATTAGTGTGGTTAGTAACTCTTCCCGATCTAGTGTGAAAATAAATGTAACAATGTGTGTCTGTGGTGCTCAGACACTGCGACAATGGGAATCAAATAAGCAAGCTAAGAGGCTAGAAGGTGCTCTCACTGGCTGAAACAATGCCTTGATATCTGCCAGTGTGAGACCCAGGAAATGACCTAAGCATGTGTAGCCTGGGTACACCCAGGGGTGTGTCCTGTCCACCAGTAGAAGGGATGGGGTAGTCAGGCAAGAGTGCTGTGAGAGGCGCCTGCCACCTGGGAGCAGTCCCCTCTCTTCTCTATAGAGCCCAGGCTGAGACAAAGTGCTTATCTATATACAAATGTATTGCTACCATAACTAAATATGAATAAAAGACACTAAATATTTACAGTAAAATTAGTATGCAACATCATATACAATAACCTGCAATCAACATATTGCAACACTTCAAGGACTGCCAAAACATAACCCGGGTGATTCACAGCATATGCAATAATTAACCCCCTGCACAGAATAAGCATTAACACTTTGGAACAGGTAAGTCAAGGCATCAACACAATAAACATATATGAGCATCAACTGAAATAAACCCAGATAGGTTGAGGTAGCAATACCATAGACATACACAGGCAAAAATACAGGCAAGTTCCGATAACAGACAGTAAACACATATAGGCAATGAACACAGATCCAGGGGTAGGCAAGAGGTGGCCTGCGGGCTGGATGTGGCCTGCCAGGTCATTCTACCTGTCCTGAGGGTTCCCTAAAAAAATTAGAAAATTAATATTTATCTGCCCCTGGCTGCCTGTCATGCGGCCCTTGATGGCCTGCCGAAACTCAGTAAGCGGCCCTCCGCCTGAAATAATTGCCCGCCCCTGGATAAACCCATATAAACTCCCTTAAGGAGAACCCATAACTATATTAACCTCTACAGTACAAAACAACAACAATCACAAAATATGGGGGTGCACTCAGCACCCCACAGGGTGTTCCCTGGAGCCCCTCCCCTTGGGGGCGCCAGGATGTGGATATGCCCCTCCCACAGTGGAGGAGGGTAGAGGCTGCAGACAATCCTCTCCCAAGCCCACCTCCCCTGCGGGACCCACTTCCCCAGCAACTCATGCTCTCACTCTGAAGCAGCCAAGGCCACCCATGGTGTGTAGTCCCACGAGGGCCTCTCTCCGGCAGCGCCTCCAGCTCCTCCCAATGGTCTAGTGCCCCTCACTGGGCATCTAGGACGTTACTACGGGAGCGGAGCCTTTACTGGCTCTGGTTTCCCAGCCTCACATAGGGGGTTCTTCTTTTTCCCAGGCCCTGCTCTGGGCACCAGGGCTCTTTTAGTTTAATGCAGAGCCACACTGCAGGGCTCCAGTTACTCAGCCTAGAGCCAGGGCTAACTTGAGCAGCCTTGAGCTGCTCCTAGGGCCCAGTCTCTGTGCACTGACCTGCACGCCATGTGGGGTCTGAGCAGCCTTGAGCTGCTCCCAGGGCCGGCTCTCCATGTGCCAATCCATGCACCGCCTACCCAGCCGCTTGCCTTGTTCACAGGTTCAAGCCGCCTTGAGAGGCTCCTAGAGCCTGAGCATTGCGCACCGACCTGCGCACCACCAAGGCTCAGGTGGGGTCCTGAGGGCGGTCATTCCAAAGCTCCTCTCTCCACACCGTCCCTCTCTCCCAGCCTGCCAAGCATGCTCTCCTTTTATATGCTTCACGGCCTTCACCCCCAAAGTTCTCCAGACCTGGCAGGCCGCAGTCTCAAACCAGGTCCAGACTGCTCCTTGCCTCCTTCCTTCAGGGAAAGGGCATGGTCTTGCTTACCCTGGCTTGCTTCTGACTGGCGGATGGGCTCCACCAATCGGACTTGCAGAATCTCGAGCCCAGGACTCATCCAGAGCTCAAAAGGTAAGTCTGCTACACATGGAAGACCCGTTTTGTTTTGTTTTTTTCATGTCACCCCATAAACAGATGAAATTATACTTCTAACTCTACAACTGGTTTGCAAGGGCACTTGTTAAAAAAACCTGTTAAAAAACAGAAACAAGCTGGGGACACCATTGCCTGCCTGCAAAGAGGGCTGGTGAGGGCCTCTACACTGGCTTGTATCGGGCTGTGAAAAAGAAGAGCTCTTATAAAAAGACAAATGGTTTCTTGTCCAACACCTTCCATCTGAAGTAATTCCTACTCCACCATCCCAGATACAATCCATGGAGACTCATTATTGACATCAGAAGTATAACAAGCAGGGTTTGGGCCCTGGGGAAACCCTGTGGGAGTGATACTGCTGAGCACTGGAGGGAAGGAGCCAAAAGCAGGTGAGCAGAGGGTGGGCTTCTGACCTGTTCTGGGGACTCACAAACAGTTCCTGGCTCCTGCTGCCCTGACACAGTGCACATGCTCTTGTTGTTGGTCCTACAGCAGTAGCGCAGTGCCTGTGCATCTAGCTGCTGCTGCAACACCAACACTGGGGCTGCTTCCACAGTCAGAGCTCAGACTCTGTGGGGTCGGGGGCAACTTTCTGGTGCCCCCATTAAGTTAATGCATAGGGCTGGTGCACTGCTTACCCTCCCCCCTCCAAGTTACATTCAGTTGGTCTAATAAAAGATATCAGATTTACCCATAGGACCTCATCTGCCTATGTCCTTAGACCAACACAGCTACAACCAATACCCCTAACTACTGATATATATTAAACTTCTCCAACTCACAGCATGACTTGAGTAAACTGTCCCCACTGGCAGGTCGGGGTGCTGCATCCTTCTGAATCCTGATCCCATAAGTGTCTTAGCTGCTTTCCTCTCTGCTTTTAGCTTTGGGCCCTGGGCTCCCCTTTCCCTGTCCAGGATCTTACAAGATTCTTCTGAACAGCTTTGCAAAGTGGGTGCAGAGCTTGCACTTTTTTCACACAAGGGAAGAATGGAGCAGAAAGTGCTCCTCCCCCAGCACCACCTGAATATGTGGGGTTGGCACACCTTTCTTCCCTATATACCTACTGGGCAATTCCTTCTTATCTTAACAGTGACACAGTATGATGAATGGAACTTGAGAAGAGTCAGACCTCAGGAAAGACTTAATTTGGGGTTCTCCTGGGGCTTTAGATAACTCTACAACTCTAGACCTCTAGTTCTGCCCCATAAAGATTTATTTCCCAACTTAAGAAATAAAGATTTCTTTCTACAACTCTGCCTGCCTCCTGCATCACTAACTGTTTATAAAACGGTCAGTGAGGCTAGCTTAGGGGTGGGCAATTATTTTGGCTGGAGGGTTGCTTAATGAGTTTTTGTGATTTGTCAAGTGCCACACAGGTAGCCTCGCCCCTGACAGTTACCCCGCCCCTGGTTGCCATCTTGGGACTAGAAGTCCTGCCTCCTGCCCTTTGCCACCAGAAGTCCCTCCCCTTGCCCTGTGAGTACTCCTTGTGTGTGTGTGTGGGGGGGGGAGGGGTTGTCATCTTGAAAATGGGAAAAAAAACCCCCTTAGATACTAAAAAAATCAAACATCTACTATAACTTATTTAAATTTTATTTTTAAAATATTTTTGTTCTGATTTATGTGTATATTGTGGTTGGGGAGTGGGTGTGAGGGCATGGGGGCATGTATGTAGGGTGTGGGTATGGTAGGTGGGATGTGTGGGGGTGGGTGTAGAGAGGTGTGGGTGTGGGGTATGTGGTTGGGGTTGGGGTGTCTGGGAGGATGTAGGTGTGGGCATGGTAGGGGTGGGAGTGTATGTGGGGACTGTGGGAGGGTGTGGGTGTGTTTGG
>NW_017728943.1:15102357-15116609 GCF_001723895.1 Crocodylus porosus | reverse complement strand
GATGGGATCTGTGGGAGGATGTCAGTGTGTGTGTGGATATGGGATATGGTCGGGTGTGCGGGAGTGTCTGTGGACCTGTGGGAGTGGGGGGCAGTGGGTCCTGGCCTTGCATCAGAGAACTATACTCTGCCTGGCCAGGCCAGGCCAGGCCAGGCTGGCTCTGTGTTGTACTGCATGGTTCTCAGCTGCAAGGCCAGGACCTTGGCACAGAGCCAGCCCAGCCCAGCTCGTCTTAGCAGCAAGGCTGGGACCCACACAGCACAGCACACACGGGATGGGCCAGGCCAGGCTGGCTCCAGGCCATGCCATGCGGTTCCCAGCCTTGCAGCCAGAACTGCATTGTGCCAGGCCAGGCTGGCCCTGTTCCATGTCATATGGGTCCCAGCCTCGCAGCTGGACACTACACACTGCAGCTGGGATGGGACAGGTGGGGCTGGCTCCCCACCTCCCACCATACCCCCAGCACACCCTCCCCCTCACACCAGAACCCCACACCCTACCACGGCCTCACACATAGTCCCAGCCACCCCCACCATAACCCCACACAGTGCCGGATTTAGGCTTAACTACTTAAGCTACAGTTTATGGGCTCACAATATGAGGGGCCTCTAAATAAGAAAAAAAAAATGACTCAGTATCAAATTTTACAATAATCAGTTGGGAAACAAAGGAGATATGGGAGAACAACTCTCTAAATATGGACATTTTCATTCTAATATGACTGTGTGTATGTGTTTGTATATATACACACACACACACACAGAGGATTATTTTTATTGTATGGGACCTCTTAAGCTGGACACAGCTTAGGGCCTCAGCATGTGATAATCAGGCACTGACTCCACACACACACACCACTGGTCCCCTCTCCCCACCCCCAGTCTTACCTGAATTTCCACTCTTGGATGAGGGAGGGCATGGGAACAGCCAAAGGGGCACCAGAGCACAAGCCTCTGGTAGGCAAAACCTTCTGCTCTCTAGAGACTTCTGGCAGGTGGGGATGAAGAGGGACAGGGAAGGTCAGATTGGGGTTGGGTTGGTTGCATCTTGTAACCAGAGCCTGAGCTGCTTGATGCTGCAGCCAGTGGCTCATGCCGCTGGCATCTCGTTGGCTTTTGGACAGGCAGCCACTGGCAGGTAATAATTGTCCAAATTTTAGAGGGCCCTGCTGGCCACATGGAATGGCCTAGCAGGCCAGATCCAGCTTGCAGGCCATATTTTGCCCACTCCTGGGCTAGCTGATGTGCATTTGCCAGTGGGTCTTATGAAACAGGCAAGCAGTCTTGAACCAGCTGCTGGAAAAGAAAGGTACCCACAGCAAAGCAGGCTATCGACACCCAGGTTAGTCAGACAGAAGTCAAGGGTAGCAATTCAAGCAGGGAAAGCTCCCTGCCAACCACCCCTTTGCAGCAGATGATGAAGTATCTGTAGGCACAGCAGCAAGCTTCCAGAGGCAGCATAGTGGTGAACCTGTCAGCATCACCCAGTCAGAGGGACTTATGTTCATTCACTGTCTCAAGCTTACGCTGCCTTTGTGGGAGTCACGATTCACTGTGTGAATTTCAATGGGATCTTTAAATCTCCCAGAGATTTTTCTCTTCTCCAAGCAAATTTCCCTGAGCCAAGTGCCTGGGATTGACAGCTCGGCAGGTATCACATGCCAATCTAGCAATTGCTTTCGTGCCAGCTGTCGGAACCACAGACTCATTTCCTACAGATCTTTCTCTTTTTATGGAACATCTTTTTTTCTTCCCTAACCAGGGGCCTGAATCAGATCCAAGCTGTGTACAGAATCAGAAGCAGGGTCCATTATGTAAGACAGGTCTAGCTTTGCAGGCCCTGTGTTACCATAGCAACAAGAGCAGGCCCAATTCGGGGCCCAATTCGGGAGAATGAGGGGGGGAAATGTGAAGAGGGCTCTGTATGGCCTTAAAAAAGATTTAAGACTCTTGCTTCTCTTTTGCCTCATGGTATTGAGATAGGGAGGGGGCGCTGCAGAAGAGGAATCAATGAAAATGAGGTCTGCCCTATGGCACTAGAGAGGTAAGGAGAACCAGTCACTGGAGCATGCAGCTGTAAAGGTCCACCTCATATCAGAAAACCAAAGGAAAATGCATGTTTCATAGTTGGTAGGGTCAGAAGGGACCTGAGTAGATCATCTAGTCCGACCCCCTGCCATGGCAGGAAAGAGTGCTGGGGTCAGACAACTCTGGCTAGGTGTCTATCTAACCTCCTTTTGAAGACCCCCAGGGTAGGAGCGAGCACCACTTCTCTTGGAAGCTGGTTCCAGATCCTAGTCGCCCTGACCATGAAGTAGCGCCTCCTGATGTCTAGCCTGAATCTACCCTCAGTCCTTGTTACTCCTGGTAGTGCTCGGGGGAACAGGGACTCTCCTGTTCCCCGCTGGTCCTCCTCTACACATCTGTGCAGCAGATGTGTATTGTGTTGGCTTTGTATTGGGATGCAGTGGTAAACCAGGCTTGTTTACTGCTGAGTGTGGCACTACATTTGCACAAGCACTAAAGATTTCTTTATTCTTTGCAAGATTAACTTGGCTTTGCTATCAGGGGCATTCCCAGGTAAGTCGCTTCTTTTAAAGACACTAGTGCCACCAAATAAAGTGAAAAGCAAGGGGCTGATCCTTCATGCACACGCATGAGGGAATGGGAGCTTCCCACATGCATCTTCAGGGAGCACTAGGCATGGGATGGTGGTGAGGGGGTTAAACCAAGGGCCAAAGTAGGGCCCCGAAGGTACAATGGGTCACTTTTAATAGCTCCTGTGGCTTCACCACTGATCCTTTTCCTAGGGTCCTTGACTTCTTAATACAAGATAAGAGCTCCTGCTAGCTCTCACTCCAACTGTGTTACAGGTTTTAATGGGCCTGAACCAAATGCCCCAATGTGAATCCCCCACAGATACTGAAGAGCAGGGCTTGATTTGGATCTGCAGGAGGTGCAGGGCTGTGTTACAGAGATAGTGCAACCCATGTCTCATCACAGGGTACTCTAGAAATCTTTTTTTGGATGTGAGAAACTTGAAGATGATGCCCCTGTTCCCCCCAGAACATCCAAAATGAATAACCTCCAAGAGCACTCAGAAAACCAAACCAAATGACAAGGGCAGTGCTTTTACAGTTGAAGTTGAAGAATCATATCTCCTAGTCTTCTAAAAGCCCCAAAATGTAGGCTTTTATGTGCAAGTCACTGTTCATCTTCCTTAGCACAAATTAAAATCATGGTCAAAGACCTGAAGTGACCCAGGCTTTCACTCGTCATAGGGACAACCTCAGATAGACTGAGCCCTGCAAACCCCACACAGTAGTTACGTTCAGAGAACTTCCTAGACTGGTTTGTGGGCCCCACTTTTCAACAGCCCAGGCTTAAGTATCATGCTGCAATAATTAGGAGAAAAAAACTATGTCTCAGTATCTTCTTTTTCCCTATTAGCAACCTACCATGGTGAGTGCCCATGTCTTCCCTGCTGCCACCAGCCATTCACAGGCCACTGGCAAAAAAGGGCAGATCAGCCTGTCACCTGAAGAAAGCCAGAGGACAGGATAGATGAGGATGGGGAAGGGGAGGGAAGATACAAGTATTGACAGACTAAATGTGGGGGAAAAAACAAGGCAATTGTCCTTCAAATGCAAGGAGATGACACAAGTCTCCCTGCATCTTCCCCTCCCATGCTCTCCTGCCTGAAAACAGAAGAGGTGGTTAATAGAGGAAAGCCCCTCGAATCAGCCCTGACAGGCACACATTCAGAAAGTGATGGCATTTCCCTAAACACTGTTTGTAAAATGGTAATTATCCAGCAGGCAATGACAGCTGGTACTTAGCACAGGGAGGGAGTGAGAGCGGACAAGAAGAAAGGGTTCTTGCTGTAACCAAACAAAGGGGAAAGAAATGTAGAAAACATCATCAGGAGAAAATATAAAGATTGCTGGCTCTGCTAATAGGTCACTTCAGCTCCATGATTTGTTTTGGAATGATTGAGGTAGAACGTAGCAGCAGACTGAAGGGACAGACATCCTCCCTGTCATTTAACTGGGGACATAGACAGCAGGGTGCTGAAAGAACCAAGTGTTGATACTACTGGCATCTTTGCTAATGGTCTAGAGCAGCAGGTTCAAATTTTATCCTGTTCTGGGACCGTTTCTTATGAGAAAACCCTTCTTGGAAATGCCCCCGCCCCCCAGCTTCAATCCCACTGTTTCTCCAGAGTGGTTGGGCCTCATGAAAGTCAGGAGGAGTTTCTTCTTTTGGGATGTCTAGAACCAGACTGGACAAGGTGCTGGAAGATGCCTCTTAGGAATCCATTTTGTGCTGACCAGGAAGATGACTGATCTCATCAGTCTCAAATTTTACTTCTTCCCTGCTGAGTAAAGGTTGGTTTGTGGTCAGGGTAATGGACTGGAGAGAGGGTTCAGTTCTAGGTCTGATCTATATTCCTCCGTGATCTTGGGGAAGCCTTTAATTTCTCTTGTGCCCTAGTTGCCCAACTCCAAGATGGGTAGGCAAATACATCCCGTCTATATGTTTTGCTACATCTCGGAGGCAAGAAGTGCCTCTTACTCTGTCTCTCCCTAGAGCCTACCACAATGTGGCCCCTATCTCATTTGGACTTTTCCTGCATAAATATAACACAAGCACAGTGATTTTCATGGCACAAAAGTTATACAGTAAGGGTCTTAAAGAGAAAGGGTAAGAGAAATTAACCCATGTTAACATATTATATAGCCCTGTAAAGCTCCAGGCCCCACCAAATCCTCATTTTGTGCCTGGGCTGCTCATATCAAAGTTGCTGCAACTAGGACAGTCTTTCTCTAATTGCTCCCAGTAGTTCTCAGTTCTCTGATCTCCCCAGAGGGCTCTGTAGGTCAGGTCTTGCCCTATGAATTTGCTGCCCCTCCGCCTCAGATTTTGTGGTGTACATATTTTATTATGGTTTAGGTTGCAGCTGGCAGGTACCCAGCAAAGAAATGTATTCATAATCCCAGCAACACAATCATACCAAGGAACCCTGGTGAGCTCACCAAGGGGGGTTTCTGGCAAGTGCATCCAACAGACAATTTGAAGACATAAGGAGGCTTTGCTACTTGAACTCATACCAGGGAAACAGCACAGTGCAAAGTCAGTCCAGGATGGGGGGAGGGGACACAAGGCCACCTTTGCCTCACCCTCTTAAGTTGCACAATTCGCTCCTATCCACAGTCAAGGATCTGGACCATAACATGTCATTATCTGTACAACCATTCCATGCCACGACCCTATTTATAGCCCCACTGTCCTAGACAGAGCATAATCACAGAGTTCAGACTCAATCTTACAAACTAGCTTACAGGCAAAACGCAATGCATAGTCAAGGAAAAGGCGAGAGGTAGAAGAGAGGTCAAGCGAACAATGACATCAAGCATGTTCTCCTACGGAACATCTGGTTTCACAATGCAGATCTTCAGTTCCTCCCCAGCCCAAGTGGCAGTGTTCTTGATTGTCCTAATGGCCCAGTCCATCCTCATTTGTTTATGACAAAGTGCTAACAGTCACTAACCTCTTGCTGAGCACTCTCAATGCTCACTGACATAGTTTCATAGTTTCAACATCACTGGGTGTTTCACGGGTTCAGCCTTTCAGAAGCTCTGACCTTTACATTTCTTATACGATGGATTCTCCTTGGCACAAGATCTGTATGTTAATAATTTCCTCAGCACCCATGTACATTTAATAGGAGATATATTTTTTCTGCTGGAGACAGATACACCTCTGAACAGTAATTTATTGTGCTGGTATCTCAGAAGCTGTTTCTTTGAGAAATATACATAGAGATTGTATTAAAAGGGTATAGTTTTTATGACGATGACTGATGATTTGTTTGACTAAATCTCTTATGTATCAATCAAACTGTTTTGTAGCTTGCATGAGATTTATCCTCAAAACTGTCTTAATAAAGTTCAGATATTACTTTCCCTGAGTAATGGATTTGCTTTCTTTAAAATATTGTTAAACTGTTCCTATAATGAGTGTGAATTGGGAACAAAATTTATATGTAAAAGCTGCTGATTTGTAAGTTATCAATATATTTCTAAAGGGACAAGTGCAAGTAAATTGAAAAGTGAAACTTTCCATAAGCTGACATAAAAATGTATGCATGTTTCTAGGTACAAAGTAATTACTTTAAGCAGTAACACAGCATTTATAGTGAGATGTATTAAAGAATCACCAACAGTGAAATAGCTAATGTTGCAATTTAATTATAAACCCCTCTATATGCTGGCACATTTTCACTATTACTTTTGTTGTTACTCTTGATCTGTAGTATGTTGCCTAATACAATTTACTGTGCATTTTTCATACAAATGACTATCATGGCTTCTGTTTATCAGCCATACGCAGAACGTTGCAGAGCTGTAGAAGACGCTACACAAATATATTTAAGGTTGTAGGAGAAAAATATGATAGCTGGTTGGTACTGCATGTTTTGAGATGTTTTAAATGTGTATGCAAGCAGCTAGTGTTAAGGAGGATGAATGTCCAGTCATAATTTCAGGATTTCATTTAAGTATAAGCATAATATAATAGGGCAGGTGAATACTGGGAGGGTGGAAAGGGGGGACAATGGGACCCATCAAAAAAAAAAGACCATACATATTCCTTACTAATTTAAAATTAATTTACTGTAGATTCCTTTCTCTGATTTGTTTTCTGCAAAAGAATCTCCACTCAGATATTTCCTGATTTCTGAGAGTTTAACAATCCCTTAACATAGTTTATGGATTTAAAGATGCTAGGACCAGACAGAAGTGTTAGAGTCTGTTAATCCTGTATCCTGCATGCCTCAGGCCTCAGATTTCACCCAGGAACTCCACAATCCAGCCCAATACTTTGTGGCTGCCTCAGAGGATACATTTTAGGAAGCTTAATGTCTGAAATGTAGGGACCTACCAAATTTGCAATTGCATGATTTTCCTGGAAACTTTGAATACGGGTGAACTCCACAAAAAACGGTGGGTTTGCTGCAAAAAAAATCTTACCTGCAAGCAGAGGAAAGGGCAGTAGGAAGCCCTGCAGTCTTAGAGTGGGGGCTTGGGGGCCAACGGTGAAGAGTGGGAGGGGGAGGGTGGGAAGGCTGCACAAGCAGTTAGACTGTGGTCCCAGGCCAGCTGTGGCCAGCAGCCAGAAGGCTGCAAGTGGCTGCACCAGGGTCCACGGAGCCCCGGCATGGCTTGTTGTGTGTGTGCACCTCCCACCAGCAACAAGCCATGCCAGGGCTTCACGGACCTTGGTGCAGACACTTGCAGCTTTCCAGCTGCCTGCCACAGTCAGCCTGTGACCATGGTCCATCTTGGGGATACCCCGTAACCATGGCTTAATTACACTGATTAAGCTTAGGAAGTCATTAAACCATGATTAATAACGTGGATTAATGGTGTCCCCGGATTTACTCAGGGTAATTAAGCCATGGTTTCAGGCCATCTGGCAATCTGTAGTGAGGAGTGGGACTGCTAGAGCCCCTTGGCCAACCAGAGCCATTGCGGGGGGATGGAGGCACCACACTCAGCCAGCAAAAATGGCACCTGGCCTTGGGATCTGCCTGCAAAATCAGCCAGCCACCTCTACTGTAGACCCCCTACTGAAATGTATACAGGGAAGGTGTGTTAATGTATACACAAGCAAATATGTGCTATAGGTGGATGCCTTTTTCCTTTCATGACCATACAAAGATGCATGCTAGTGTTGGATAAAACTCCTAGTTTGGCCCTCTCAAATGCATGCACTGCTCAGCATGAGTGAATACTTTATGTGTCTTTACTAAAGCACTCCAGACTGATGCAAGGTCATGAAGATGCAGCCTGTCGCTGACAGAAAGGTCCCCCTTTGTCAGGGGCCGTTGGTGTTGACATCATGCTACTTGTTTCATTCAGCCATGGTGGGCTTGTCTAGACAAGAAGTGCAGAGATACACTGCCTGCATAGAAGTTCTGTCTCCTGAGAAATATTATCTGGGGAACCATTTCACTCTGTTTGTTCCCGAGTTATTTTTTTCCCAGTGGCCACTTTTACTGCAGGAGAAAAAGTACAAACTTTTGCATATTCATGGTTTCTCCAGGGACAGCTGAGACTCTCTGGAGAAACTGAACATCTGTCCAAGCCCTTGGTAAGTGAGCAGTGGAGGAATCCAAGAGAAGGTGTTCATGCGTGGTTTGGCATGGGATTGAGGGAGAGCAGACAAAACGATGTGTGTCCAAAAGGAAACAGGGATGAACAGAAAGGCAAACAGAACCAGGAGGAAACAAAAGCACAGCTAGAAAGTAAGAGAAGGAAAGGGAGAGCAGCAGTGTAAAAGAAAAGGAAGGAGAAAGAGAGAAAGTGGGGTGGGGAATGGGGAAGGAAATAGGAGTCAGAGTGACTGGCAGTAATAGATAACTCAATGTGTGATCTCTAGATGCACACATAAGCGTCAGAACACAAGCATAGGCGTTCGCTCACAGACAGCAGCATGCAGAATGAGGCACTGATGGCAAATCACAGCCTCATTTGAGTAAGAAGGAACATCTAGCACATCACTGAGGCCATTCCTGAGCCCTGGGGCAAGCCTGATGGCACTGACACCAATCCCTGACAGATGGGTGGCTCATCTCCACTTGGAATATCACTAGGGCTCATGCTTCCACACCCCGCCTCATCAGTGGAAACCACAACACTTCCTAGTTGTTCTAAAGTTTTCCCTCATATTTTAGCTAATGTTTCCCTGCTGCAGCATAGGACCATTACTCCTTCACACTGACTGGTGACAAGAATGGATCCCCATCCTCTTTAAATGATCCCTTTATGGATCTGCAGATGCCAATCGTGTCTCCCCTCACACATCTTTCCTCTACCATAAATATGCCTGGCTTTGTTCTTCTTTTCATTTAGGTCTCATTTTTCCAACTTTTCATCATTTTTGTGGCTCTCCACTGTGTTTCCTCCAATATGTCTTGGCTCTAGGACTGGGAAGGGAAGGGATGTTAGTTATACAGCATAACAACTACTCCCTGCTTCTCACATGTCTCAACAAATACCTTGTTGAGCTGGTTTGAGCTCAATTACCTCCTGCCCATGGCAGGGGACTGGACTTGATGATCTTACAGGTCCCTTCCAGTTCTTTCTATGATGCTATGCGCCAAACCAGGCTCCAGCACATCTGTGGACTGAGCCCTAGAAGCTTCCCTGAAGATCATCCATATTCTACCTATCACCCCGTAGATATATACTGGGGCTTGTGGGCTACCTGCTTCTGCCGCTAGAAGGCATCTTAAGATCACTAGAGCCCTGGGACCAATTGTGAGGAAGTGTCCTAGAAGAAGGAGCAGGGACCCAGGAAGATGGAGATTTCTGTGATGAGCAGAAGGTCCCAACATGATATTTTCATTGGTGGCTCGATACCATTTAAATATTAGGATGCCTTCCCATTGGCCCCAGGCCCAAATATCATTCAGGCCAGTTCATTTATGCCTATCCAGCTTCTAGGTCCCCCTTTCCCTGTACTGCCTCCATTCCTCTTTCTTGGTCAAAGCTTCCACTTACAAGCACTGCTGACCTACTTATCAGAAGACTTCTGCTGCTAAAATGGCGTGCTTGCCTAATTTTTGCACAGGACAAAGATGGCTTGGTGCTATGATTTTAGATGCAAATGGGCAACCTACACAGGAGAATCAGGAATGAAAACAGTGAGTAGGTCATTTTAAATATTATGTGGATGTCTCTGATTGCTCAGTTTAGCTGCTAAAAGGGCTCTCTGGGATTGGATTAGGAGGCAAACTTTTTAAAAACATCTGTCTGGTGACAGTATCCAGTAGAGTACCCAGCAAACCAGACACGGGAAGGTCATTGTGTTCCCTGAGGGGATTTCACAGAGTGGGACAAATTAGAGGCAAATAAATGACAAACATAAACATTGGGTTTCCCTCTGAAGAAGTGATGTGAAGGGAAAATGTTGTTAAGGGTTTGCTCATTTGGCACCCTCAATCAGCTCCAAGCATAGAAGCGAGTATTTCTGTATCTAGCCATGTGATTGAACTAGAGACACTGTGGCACTGATCTGACTGGATGGAGAAGTCTAGATAAATGGAGATCACACTTTTAGAGTGGTTGGCCAGATATTTGTCACTTGGCTGCATCATGGACTCATCCCCACCTCCAGCAGGGGAGGGACGAGGAATAGAGGGGGAAAGGAGGTGGCTGCCACTGTCAGAAGGAGGAGGGGGAATGAAGAGAGGAAGCAAGTTTACCCCTGGTACCCAGCAGCTGCCTAGGGAAGGAAGGAGGGAGAATGGAAGGGAAGCAGTAAATAAGAGCAGGGAGAGCACTGGAGGGATCCATGGCATGGCACAGGACAGGGAAGGGGATGTGCATAGCTGATCTGCTTGCTACTAATACCCTACCACAGGCCAGATCCAGCCACCAGATCCAGCCCACAAGCCCTAAGTTGAGTACCACTGATCTAGATGCTAGGACACTGAAAAGCTGTGGGAAACGATGAAAATTTGGCTCTCAAAGTCACAAACGCAGACTCTGAGAAAGTCCTCTGGAACCCCTCTTCATAATGGGCTAATGGCAAATGACAGCAACTTATAGATGCCTTTATGGAGGACAAAGGCTCAATAATATTCCTTTGCCTTATCCAGCTGCAACATCAAATTAGGAGTGGAATTTACTGAGCCTTGTAGAATTTTCTATTCATCCTAGAAGCTGCAAGGTTTTACCTGATTTGTGCCAACCTTAAAGAAAATCAGTTTAAAAAGTGAAAAGCATCTCATTCCTCACAGCAAAAAGAAAAGAAAAATAAATGAGATGTAAAATGTCATCATTTTGATGTGCTGGCAAA
Organism: Crocodylus porosus; assembly: GCF_001723895.1. Taxonomy (NCBI): domain Eukaryota; kingdom Metazoa; phylum Chordata; order Crocodylia; family Crocodylidae; genus Crocodylus; species Crocodylus porosus. The sequence goes on along the minus strand of NW_017728943.1, from coordinate 15,105,744 downwards.
ATTCCTGGAATCAGTCAACCAAAGCTAACTATGTTTATAAATATTTGGGATATGAAGATACTGTATATAAATTTCATTTTATTATTATAAAAGGGTATTTGGGGAGGGGGGGAAGGGGGAGCTCTGAAGTATATTCTAAATATATAAATCCAGGGTGGTTTGTGCTGTGGATAAAGGAGACTGAAATCCTGTTTTTATTCACACAAGTTGTTCAGCAAGGCTGCTACTTCCATTCCAGCTCCTCCACACAGAAGTCATAGGAGGTTTGGTGTAGGAGTGCTGGCTGTGTTATTCACAGCTACTACAAGCCTTAGCTACTTCCAAAAAGAGGCATTGTGAAGAATGATCTCTCTGTTGTTAAGGTTTTATGCAGCCGCCTGTTACCCTAGAATCTGAGAATCTTCCACATAAAAATCAATAGCACTAGCAAAGTCCCCAGCCGACTTCATGAACTCTCTCAAATGATACAGTAGTGACTGCCTTGGAGAAGAGCTAGGGATTAAATACAGTTCACAAGCTAGCTTCTCCCTGCAGGACTTACTTCTGGAAATGGTTCAGGGGTTCTGGCTTTGGGTCTACACAAATGCCAGCCTCTTCTAGCACAAGCTTCTGGACCAAGGCATATATGAGTTCAGGCTACCTCTTACTGAATCCATTTTAATACATAAATGTGGGCGGGTGTGTGCGTATGCACACACACATTTCATACTTATATGCCTCTCCCACACACATTTGCATGTCATTGTCCTGCCCTGCAGCACCCCATTATTCCAGCCGTGGGCTCCCCACACAGCTCTACCAGTGCTCTTTGCTCCTGCCATTCAGTACCCTAATCCAGCCTTACCTTTATCATGTACATGCGCTGTTCAGGCACTTCAGTGCTGCACAGCCCCCCCTTTATTCCACCCATGACTCCCCCATCACCTTGTTATTTTACTTCCATCCTAATCAACAACCAGCCCTGTGATTCCAGACTTGTACAAACCCATTCCGGTTAATCTCTACCCCACTCATCTTGCAGCTCTAACAGCATCTACATTTTCATTTGTTGTTCTGGATTCCTAGCCTTTTCCCACTGTTGCCTGCAATACAGGAGGGCACATTGCCACAGATTCCACTTCCATTCTGCTTTCTAAACTATAGCAGGAAAACAAGCATTAACGCACCAGGAAACCTAAAGGAGAATTACTGAATGGACTGGATTTGGTGCATCAAAACAGGCAATCAATCAAGGCAAAGGGTCTGCCATAATTACTCTACACTACAAAGCACTAACTTGCTGTCCCTAGAGTACTGGATCAGTGATGCCAAAAACTCCAAGCTTCACTGAGGTGTCAGGGCATTCCTTGAAAGAAGGTAAACGGTACAAGGACCAGCAGAGAAGCCCCATCCTGTTCCCCACCACTGCACACACATCTTAACTTTCTATTTCCCCTTCCCTGGCAAACAGCCAAGCTCCCTATGGTGCTGGGGCTGCAGGGCTCTGTTTTTCACTCCAGTCAGACTTGCCACAACGAGCCACAACGAGCTGTGAAATTTCTCAACATGCTGTACAGTGGTCCAGATGTGCTCTGTCATGCTGGATATTTTGCACCCCGTAAAACCCTGCACCTGACACAAGGGCAGAGTGTCTTACACAGAAACAGCTGGAAGGAGACCTGATATCATTCCTGTGCTATAAAAATCGAAGCTGTAGTACATTCTTTAACGACAGAGAAGAAATTCTGCTTGCATTTATATGTGCGCTTATTCTCATTTGGGAAAGCAGGGCTGCCAGCATTTCAGATCAATCTTCCTTCATCAGGGGCTTAAGACTTAGAGAATAATGCCTAGTCTTATTTTTTTCTTCTTAAATGTTAACTAAACGTAGCACTCGTGAAAGGCACTGGTCCCCCAGAGACCAAACAGCCAAATTTGCTTCTCAGTCGCAACACTGTAAAGCCAAAGTAATCCAAATGTAATCAGTGGAGTTATTCCAGAATGGAATTTGGCCCTTTTTATTGAAACACAGCCAAGGCCTGGCCCCACTGAAATCAGGGCAAAACCCCAATTTGGCCTCAAAACATAGAACCCAGACACTTTGCAGGGTTTCTTCTCTTAACCCTCTGCAAAGATGATGGTTTGTGAAGGAACTGGGGAAACGTACAGCACCGCAACAAAGAGCTCCACAGGACTGCTGTGGTGGTCCAGTGGAGTGGAGAAGCAGAGCCTTTTGAAAGAGAAATCCCAGGAAACAGTTCAGTGACTTGTCCTTCACTTGTCAGCCTGCTGGGATCTAAGTGGGTTGGGGATGCCCCAGATATGAAGGACCTAGGTTCCACTGTACACTGTGAGGGGCAGCAGTAAAGCCATCACCAAAGCCCGGTAACCTTGCAAGCACTATGAGTCACATTTTACCTGGGAAAACCAGGAAATCCCTCTACCAGACTCCTGTACTAAACCCTTTGGAGAAAGCCAGTCAGCAGAAATAGTAAGGTGATCAGAAGCAGATAGTCCTAAACTTACCACTTCAGTGGGTTGCTTTACCAAAGATTTCAATGGATTGACATACAGGCTCACACTGAATATGTTTGAGAGGACTATGGAGGGTGATGGGGATGGTTGTTATGTAGGAATACACCTGAGGCCCTGTTCTTTCATAGGCCAGCAACTCACTTGCCTGCACTGATGACTTGTGGTTGCTATTGCACTAAAACAGAGATAGCCGGGCATTTTCCAGTGAAGCAATGTCTTGTTGGAAAATATACACTTGTCAATGCTGTCATGTTTCACACAAACATTTTTGTATCACCAAACTTTCACAAAAGTACAGGCAGTTGTCAGTAAAGACCCAGTCTGATTTCCTTCTGGTTCACCTGCAGGACTCTGAGTTTTGAGTCAGTAGCTCCAATCCATGAAAGCTGCTTAAGAATTGGAGGCACTGGATCTTCCAGGGCTTCCATGAGATAGTCTTGCCTTGAAAATTGCCCCAGAACTGGGGCCTTTAGCACTTCCAAGGTTTTCATGATGCCTGGCTGGAAGTCCTGGGAGCTCCAACAAGTCTGGCTGGGGCTTGAATCACAGTGCTGACAAATACACCCTGAAAATCCATGGACTCCAGCTGAATCCAAGGCTCCTGGAGCACCTGTTCTCTCTAGTGTGGAACCCAGAGCTTGGCAGGCTTGCCAGCCCTAGGATCCTCAACTAGTCTTAAGTCTTGTAGTCTCTTTCTTTGGGTCAAGAGCTAGAACCCCTGAGAGTCTCCCCAGGCTAGCCCCAATTCTGTCTGTTGGACTCCCCAGGAGCTGTCTAATCTGGGAAATCCTTAGAGATTGTGGCTAGGGAGCCTAAGGGTATCAAGACAGTGAGGTCTATTTCTTTTTTGTCTTTTTTTTCTTAATGATACGG
>NW_017728943.1:15091422-15102257 GCF_001723895.1 Crocodylus porosus | reverse complement strand
GGGGTTGGGAGAGGAGAGGATATTTCTATTGGAACAGATTTTCTTCCCCAAACCATTATTGGAATTTCCTTTCCACCGGATACTCTGACACCTGACACATCAGATTTTCCCAGACAACAGACTGTCAAGCCAGCTCTACTCCTTAGATAAGGTACAAAGCTGTGATCTAGAAATGCAATGCTCTGGCAAGCCGTTATCCACTCACTGAAGCACCCTCCACTACACAAGCTTCCTACCTTGCTGCTGTCAGTATTTATGAGGCTGATATCAGCCTGAGGTGCCTGCTGCATTTAGTAAAAGGCCGTAGTTGCATGCTACATCAGGGGACTGCCTTGTGAGCTTTGGACAAGGTTCAAAAATATCCTGCCTTTGCACGGCTTAAATTCATACACTGCTTCAGACCTTTGGCATGTCACCTGTCATGACCTTCTTTCCCCTGACAGATCTTTCTTGCACCTCAAAGAGCTGAAGGATGCTGACTTCATCACTCTACAAACGCTAATCAGCATAATTCAGCTGCATGAAGAAACATCACAGTGTGGCGCAGGGAAGCAAAGATCCCCCTCTGCACAGCAATAGTGAGATCATGCATGGGTTATTGTTTCCATTTCTGGGTGCCTTGTTACTACAACAGTACTGACAAAGAGTAGTAAGTTCATACAGGAGCAATAAAAAATGGGAAGGGAAGGGCTGATTCATGAAGAAAAAGCATGAGAACCAAAAATGCCTTTTCTTGGCTTTGAGAATGGGACTTGATAAGTATAAACCCTAAAGAATTAAAGTAATACAAGAAGGTATGGTTAAGGATGGTAAGATAAAAAACAAGAAAAATTAAGCAGGAAAAAATGTAGCTGGATTATCAGGAAAAAAAACTTCCGGACAGCAAGATATATGAATACTAGAACTGTCTTCCATGGTACATGTTTGAAGCTTTGTTGCTAGGAAAATGAAACCATCCTGAAATAGTTCCTGCTTCCCAAGATATTTGTTAACTGCAAGTGTGGCCAGGATGCTAGGTTTATCACTGCCTGAACTTTCAGCTGGGTGATCACTTTTTTTCCTTTGTATCCTGAACTGATAGGCAGCAGTAGCATGCAGATGTTAAGCAGATGTCACCTTCCTGACTTCAATACGGTGGTGAATGAGAGGATAATTAGCCCCTACAAGCCTGTGTGCCATGCAATAGGTTACAGAATGCTGTGCTCCAGTCCAAGAAACCAGCAGCACTTCTCCTAGAGACATGAATACTAAGGGATTGGCATAAGTCAAGCCAACTTTCCAGATACTTGTGCATATTCAGTTCTTTGCTCACTACTGAGCCAGGTAGAAAAGAGCTTGCACCTACAACACAGAAAATGACAGACTGAAACACTTCCAAATTTCAACAAGTCCAGGATCCTGCTTCTGATTGTGGTCAGGGGAAATGTTTCAAAGGTAACAGATCATTGCAAGCAGGCAGAGATGGAATACTGTGCCCTCATGCTAGATCTCATCCTGGTATTTGATAGTTATTCTTATTACATTCTCAGCAATCTCCTATGACATGCTCCACAATCTGCTCATATACGGTATGAAAAAGTAATACCTTCTGTTGGTTTAAAAAGTCTCACCTTTTACTCCCACTGTAAGCCCCCTTTTTCTTGTCTTCTGAGACACAGAAATAGAATTGGCCCATTTATCTTCTCTAGATCATATCTGGCTTTAGAAAGGTTATCATAACCCTCTTATTCAACTCCTTTCTAAGGTAAGTCATCCCAGCCTTTCCAATCTCTTCCCACATGACAGTTTTCAAGGCCCTTGTTCATTCTTGTCAGCCATCTCTGACACCCCTCAAGTTTTGCAGCATGCATCCTCTCAGAGATGGGGTTATCAATACTGCTTACTGCAGGCCTGGCCAACTTGCAGCACATGTGCCATAAGTGGCAGGAACAGCTTCTGTGTGTGGTTGTGCCAGATCAGGGATGAGGCAGGCAGCACAGTGGCAGATAGGGCAGAGTTTAGAAAGCAGAGCAGTGGATAAGGTAGGGGGAACAGAAAAGGAGAAGAAAACAAGCATCAGGTCAGGCAGGAAGCGCAGGGCTGAAAGCAGAGAAAGACTGTCAGATTGGGTAGGAGAAGGGGATCAGACTGGCACTTGGGGAGGGCACAAGCCTTAATTTGTGGCACACTGGCCAAAAAGGTTGGTTCCCACTGACTTCTCTTATTCCAACTGAGGCCACAACACTGAGACAATGCAGGCTCTACCGCAATAGTTTTCATTATGTTCACAAGGAGTATAGCTATGCACTCCCCTCTCTGACCTCAAGTTTGCTCAGAGCCTTGAGCGAGTTGGTGGTCACAGAGCAGCACTCTCAATGCATTCTGGTTCCTCTGCATCTCTTCTTCCAGTCTGTTTTCACTTTACATTCAGAGACTGGTTGCTCTGCCCTTTCACTGTGTGGGTTCAAGCACTCTATAAATAAAGGATGCAATTACCATGTTTCCAGTTTTGGGAGGATATAAATGAGTGGTCTTTTAAGGGTATTCCTATGGAAAAGGAGGAATGTTTTGTGTCTTCACTAATCCACCTATTAGTCTTTTCCATTATAATCAATAAATCAATTTCCTTTTTATATAGTGATGTTGGCTCAGCTGTGAGTTTTGATGGCAAAATTCATTACTCAATTGTCTCATCGCTTCCTTTCTAAGTTCAAAAACATCCATTAGCACCACTATGTGAAGCTCCATTAATCCGCTTTCGTTATAATAATGTTCTTATTCTTTCTCAGTGTCTTTATTGCATCCCACTCATCCTTGTTGTCTCACAGGAGCTGTTAATTAATGCATTAAGATCTAGTATTAAAGAACTAGCAGATTTTATTTTTTTTTTTAGTATTTTTGCTCACTGGCCAGAAATTAACCAAATTTGCGGAAGTGTCTATGGTCTAGAATGGGTAGGGTCTTATGGAAATTATAGGCTGGATTCTTTGAGTTGGCCTGAGTTACAGTCAAAATACTACTTTCTATACTACTTCCCCCTTCTCTCTACACTATTTAAGTTTATCTTGTTGTGCATTACAAAATATTGTTTTGTGCCAGAAGATGGCATTGCATACGTCAACTCTGAATGTTTTATTTGTAATGAAAACCAAGGGGCTATAGCGCAAATGCAACAAAACAGATCTCAAGAAACGTCACCAAATGGCATGAAAAAAGCTGTGGCAGTCCTGTCAATGCTGAATGCAATCCCTTGCCCTGATTTAACCTTGAGCTCAAATCCTGACTTGTAATCTAGACCTTCTTCATATCTCCTGATAACATCATGTAACACCACAGCAATTTAAATTTCCTCCTATTTCTCTCTTCTTCTTAACTCCTTCCCACCTTAGATAGGACACTGAAGCTTAGAATGTGGAAATCAACCCACAAAGATGCTCAGAGACAGTTTGAATGAACAGAAATGCCATTGGACTGAAGGCCAAATCCTATTCCACCTATTAAGCGGAACGCAGGAATAGGATTAGGCGTAGGTGATTCTATTCCACCCTGTTTCAGTCTCTGAAAATAAATTAATGAACCTGGTGGGAGGGTCCGCCTCCTCCTTGTTGCTTTGGGTGACTTAGTCTTCCAGCTAAGATAGCGGCATGTCACACAGGTTACTGTGTCAATGTTTTCATGGATCTGGCCCCAAGCATCAAAAGTCCTGGGTGCTGGTCTCATTTTTGTCATGTTACGCTGGAAAAGTCACTTTACCTGTCTCTCAGATTCTTCTCCTCCCCTCTTCTTTGTTTAAATTGCAAGCCCTCTGGGGCAATGCTCCCTCCTCCTTCCACACGCACACTTAATATCAGTACAGCACCTGGCACTGAGGTTTCCTGTTCTTGGTGGGGAGCTGCTGCAGTGCCAAGAATTCAGTTATTAAAAAGTATTCTGTGCTCGTTACTGATAATATCATTTGCATTAACTGTGTTCAGTCTCAAGCCCAGAGCCCTTCCACCCCACTGCATCAAAGGGTGATGTCCTGCTCACAGGCCTGATTTGAAGTCCATCAAGTTGATTGAGGGACACTCCATTCATTTCTAGGGCCACTGGATCACGGTGCACATAAGCAAAGGTGCCAAGATGTGCATTTCTGCCACGCCTGCAGGAACAGTCACCACTGCATAAAGACCATTTGAGCCAGCAAGCAGGAATCCACTGAGGGGCATCAGAACAAGCTAAAGGAAATACCTTACCTTTGCCCTTCTAGTGTGCACAAATAGGACACACATCTGCTGATGAAGAATGTTAAATTCCTGTTCCTTTGTCCTTATCAAGGAGACTAATTTGCTTTGGGAACAACGTTCATATAGGACCCTCCAATGAAGTTACATCCTCTTCCTCAATCTTCCTTGTCAAGAAGGAATTGACATGTTTACTTCTTTCAAAAGGAGGGCAAATGGAAAAATGCCCAGGAAAGCAGGCAAACAAAGGAATGTGTTGTGAGCTGGTATCTTTGACAAGATAGAGAAAACAAATGATGACATGGTTTATAGAATTTATCATTTAAAAAAACCAAACAAACCAGACCCAAGAACTTTGCAAGATACTTCAAAAGGAAGGAAAAAGGAGAAGAAAACAAAAAAGAAAAGAAAACCTGTCATGAATCTTCTCCCTGCATCCAGACTGCCTCAGTGAGCAGAGATCCAGAAACAAGCTAATTACTGTCTTCCTTTTACTCTTGCAGTTCTGAACAACATACACAACATTTTTCATGATTATTAATAAAGAAATGCTTTTATCTCCTACTTATTAAGTGTTCGGGGGTAGAAGCCTGGTATCTGACAGATACCATATGGGATAGGCTGGAAACAGCAGGGCTCAGAAAGGAAAGGAAGCAGGGAAGAACTTCGAAAATACTATTTAATAGAGGAAATAACAGTCCAAACTACTGAAGCTTGCAGGCTACCTACAATGATTTCAATACTGTTATTTTCTTCAAATTTATATATAAGGGCAACAGGGAATAGGCCATGGAGTCTTTCATTGTCTGCATTGAAAAACTGTCATCTGTTACAATGATAGTCCACTGCCAAGAAAAATGCAAAACTTGAGCACCTGGTGGTAGCTGAAGCTGCAGATGGGGGAGGGAAGAGGGCTGCAGGGCAGGAGTGAAGGGCACTGGCAAGGCCTGAAGGCAGGAGTGAGAGAGTTTGAACAGCATCTTCCTGTTCTGTATCTGACTTGGGTCTTTACTATCAGCTCCCTCATTTCCATGAACAAATTGAAAAGCAATAAAAGGAAAACTAAAGAAATTCCTGCAGCACTTTCCTGACTCCCATTGGGTGCTGAATATTTTGTAGAGTTCAGGAGATCAACCCATATGGGCTGCTTTGTTGAACAAGTGGACAGAAACAGCAGGAGCCATGAGGCAGAGGCGGCAGCTGGAGAGAAAAGCATTGTCTCATTCACTGAATTCCACACCATTCTGCACACATAAGGAATCACAGACACTGCATCATAGCCTGTGTCTCCACAGCACCACTATCTTTCCTAAACATAACTCTTAATTTTCATCCTAGAAACCAGGCTGTCCTACTAAAGCCAAGCAGGAGTTGTCAGGGCACAAGAACTGTCAGGTCCAGGATCTGAAATGTAGTAATGGCCAATATCTAATTTTTGACAAGAGAAATAGCTCTCCACCTCTCCCATAATGCATCTACTCTACACCACAGTTGGAGGTAAATGACAGATATAATGGACAGGTATTCTTTTAAATAAATGAATATGTGAGCTAGTACAGATTATATATGGCTCAAATAACCTTCTCTCTGACACTACAGCAACACCAAGCTTCACAATGTAGACCAGGAAGCCTCTTAGACAAATCAGGCATAACATCATCTACAACTCCAGTCAGAGTGGCAAAATCTCACCAGCCGTATATGGCCAATAGGTTCACCCACGGACTATGACTCAAAGCACTGACAGCCACTGAGGCAGAGACTGTAATAGGCCCTTTCCTCTAACCCTCTATGAGAGAGCAGAGATTTCACCCTCTCAATCCCAAGTAGCTGCTAACATCATGAAAATATAACATAACCCATTTTATTCACCACATCCAGCACTGGAACTGCCCCAACCTTTATTTGAGTTCCCTGTATGGAGAAAGAAATCCTATTTACCTTCCAGCTGCAAACCCTAACTTCACACCTTCTTCACCCCTATATTCATAGAGGACGAGATCCTATACCTTCTATTAAATACATGATCCTATTCCTTCAAAAGGTGGGTAGGTCCCCGCTCTTACTTAATTTTTTTTGTAATTTAGCTTTCAGGCTACAACATCAGAACATTGCAAAAATAGACATATTAATGAATTTTCAAGGTGGAAGAGAATTGTACTTAGGCACATCATAGGATGCACTAACATGAAATGCATTAATGCGCATTAGCCTGATTTACTGTACAGTATGGGTGCATGTCTACACATGCATGTCCTTACTGCTCAGTAAAAATAGCTAATCATGGCTAAATTTGATAGCTGCATATGGAAGTATCAAATTTGGGGGCAATTAGTTAAAGCACATTAACATGTGTAGACATGACCCGGCACTAACTTTAGTGTCTTGTGGCACACTGCTGCTGCCTTGTGGCTCCTAGTCCCTGGCTGTGCCCCTTTGGTGAGCACTGCTGGCCACTGTGCAGGGCCAGCCACACAGGGCCAGCTGCATGGGGGCCCACAGAGTCGGCATGGGATGTACCGCCACCATGTTCTCCCTGTCAAGGAATGGCCCTACCTGCATGTGCATGCCTAAGCCCTCCACCAGGGGCCCCAACGGGAACCAGGATAAGGTTGGCGACCTCACAGCCCTCTGGCAGGGGGCAGAGGTGCAGAGGCAGTTTGCATATGGCAGGCACTTGAACACCAATATTTATGTGGCCCCACTGAGCAGGATGCAGGAGCGAAGTGTGGCAGTGCCATATAAAGATCAAGATCTTGTGCACACAGTGGGTGGCCACAGGGGTGTGTAGGGGGTGCATGTGGGTGCACATGCACCCCCTGAGCGTGGCGGTGTACCCCCTACAAAAAGGCACCACCAACAGTGTCTAGAAGCAGCTGCGGGTGGTCACCGACCCTTGGTCAGCGCCGCCCCCCACCACCACTGACAGTGTCAGCAGCATCTGCGGGAGGTCCTGCACTTACTGCCGCCGTGCTCCCACTGCTGCCGCCGCACTCCCGCTGCCACCGTGTCCCCCCAGCTGCCAAGGGCACCAGTCATTTATGGGTGGCTGTGACCAACCACAGTTGTCAGTCTGGTCATGCCCACAAGACTATGCCCTTTTCACAGGAGCTGACCAATATTTTGGTGTCCTGGGACCCAGGCTACAACCCTGCAGTTTACACCAGCAGGGCAGCCTGGCTGAGCCCCTGCCCTGTCCTAACCCCTTCAATGGTGATATCTCCCTGGAGGAGAGGCCCTCGGGTGTTTAGTGCCCTGCCCACTTCCCCAGTTGCTGCACCCACTAGTGGCTTGGGGAGCCCTGGCCAGCAGCTGCCTCACCATCTCCACATCCCCAGACCCTGCCACAAGGAGCAGCCAGTCATGACACCTCTGGCTGCCAGCAGTGCCAGCCCCTCCCCGGGGGGGGCCCTGGCCTGCCACACACAGTGGACTCAGGACACCAGGTGCAGCTGGATGCCGTCACTGACAGGGATAGCCTGCACCGAGGCACCAGCCTCGCCAACCCCGGCCACAGAGTAAGTCCCACACTGTGAGGAGGGCCCCCCCAGCCCCCACCCCTGGCCCTGGCCCTGGTCCCTGGCCCCAGTCCAAGCCCCTTACACTGCCCCTGGCCCAAGCCACGGTCCCCCTCCCTGCCTGGCCACACTCCTCCTGGGTTCGGGTTCCCTGTCGAGAACACGCAGAGAGGCGGGACACAGTTCAGAACTTAATTAAGCAGTCCGTGTCCCCACAGCTGGGTGGGCACAGGCTTCTCACACCCCAAGGAAATGTCAATCACAGCAGCAATTTCCTTCTTGGCAGCAGGGAGTAGGGACGTGTAGCGCTGCCACAGGTAGCCCTCCAGGTGGCAGTGGAAGTTGCAGGGCAGCCCAGGATTGTCCCCTACACCATCATAGACCAGGGTCCCAAACCAGAAGCACAGGTGTGCCCAGGACACCAAGAGGATCAGAAACAGCAGGGCGTAGTGACTTGGGCACTCCTCCACCTGCATAAACAGGGGTTGCACTGCCTGGGGGATGTGCAGCAGGGCACACTAAGGGTGCAGCAGCAGCACAGGGGAACTGACCCTGGGGTGCCTCCTTGGAGAGGACCCCAGGAGAGAGGGCAGTGACATGGCCAGCCCATGACCCAAGTTGTCCAGGAGCCCTGCATGTCCCAAGCCCGGGCACCAAGAGCTGGGCAGCAGAGCAGTTGGCCTGCAGGGAGAGAATGAGGTCTGGAATCATGGCAGCAGGTGCTGCCAGCAGCCTGGCCTGTCCCACCATGGGAAAGGGACAGGGGACGCAGACTGCCTGAGGCCAGCACCCAGTGGGTCACCAGCCCCAGGGGATCAAGAGGGGATGGGGGGGGCTTGGGCAGCAGCCACCTGGGCCTGGGCCTGGGCCTTCCAGGACAGCTTAGTGTGGTCCCTGGGCACTTGTACATAGCTTGCCCCTGATCTGAGACCAGACAGCACGCAGCCCCTGGTGCAGAGGATCTTATCTCTGAAATGTTGGAAACTCTCACAAAAGGCTTCTGCCTCTTGCCTCTGCAGGGTCAACGTCTGAATGTGGGGGGCAGCCCACCAGCCCTAGCAGGGATACGGCCTCCAGATCACCACCACCCAGCTCTGGAGTCCTTCACATGTGCTGGCTGAACCAGCAGCATGCACAAGACCAGACTCTTCTGCTCCAGTGGCTGGTGGCGATGACAGAAGAGCAGGAGGCATGGGAGCAGGTGTGGGAGATGCTTGAGGACATCACCCAGGAAGAGGCATGGGACCAGGCCCAGCTGAAGCAGGCAGGCCAAGGAGCAGGAGCACATGGAGCTGCTCCAGCAGCAGGTGGACCTCCAGGTCCAGGCAGTGGAGGCCATGGACACTGACTGCTGGAACCTGGGCACTCTCCTGGGCCTGGTGGTTGCATCCATGCCCCCACACTGTCCAGCCCCTGTCCATGGCTCAGCAGGGCTCCTGGATCCTGCCTGCCACCCCACAGCAGGTCCCCACCTGGACTTACGAGATTTATTTTTTTTGCCTCTGGTGCTTCCTTCCTGCTGGAGCCTCTGGCCTAGCCCCTGCCCTGGTTCCCCCACCACCCAGACCCACTGCCTCCCCTGGCTCCACAAGGGCATGGAGCCACAGCAGTCAGCAATGAGGACAGGGCCCCATGGCAGAGGGGGAGGTGTCCATACTGGAGGACCAGTGGCCACCATCGCATTGGGGGCAGACCTCCACATGCCACACATGCTGCAGTGTGCACTCCCATGGGGGAACAGCCTGAGGCCAGAGTGCTGGGCACCTGTTCCTGGGCTCTGTCCTTAGACGCCTTCACCCTACAGCCCTCCACTCCAGGACTCAGACAGAAACTGAGACTATTGTAAATAGTTTACACTTTTGGAAGCAGGTTTTTTATTGTTGGTGAGTGGGGAGGGTGGTGGAGTGGCTCTGTTGGTTGAGGCAGGAGGTGAGAGGGGGCTTTATGCATTGAGTGGGGAGAGAAGAGGGATGGGGGTGGGTGTTGTGAGGGTAATAAAGTTTTTTTCTTTCAACTATGTGCATGTCCTGAGAGTGGTACTGGAGGTGGGCAGGGGTAGCGGGTGTGTGGCTGGTGGGGCAGGTGGGCTGGAGCAGGGAGTGCAGGAGGAGGGGGTCAGCCAGGGCCTCCTGCAGCTGATGCCCTGGCCCCTGCTGGGGGGTGCAGAGCTGTCCTGGGGCCCACAGGGCCAGCACTATTGCCAGCAGGAATGTGGGGCACTGGGTGTTGCTGGCAGGGTCAGGGCTGAAGCAGGAGGGCATTGGGCATTGCTGGCAGGTGTATGAACAAAGCTTGCATGAACAATATGGTGTATGAACAATATAGTGTATGACCAAAGCTTGCAGAGTTCTGTGGACTTAAAAGCACTATGAAAAAGTAGAACTACTGGCAGCATAGGTTGGCGATGTAGGCTATGATGAGATAATGGTTCCACTCTCTAGCCAGATATCAAAAACCTCCTAAAGAAGAGAATAGCAAATGCCTTGTCCACAGCATCTGAATCCATGTATTTATGTAAAGATATGGGGCAGAGGCTGGAGCAGCCACAGTCCAGGGAGACAGGGTGGGCAAGGGGGAAGCTGCCATGTGCTGCCCTTAAGCTGAGTATGTGGCTCCTGGTCAGGGAAGGGGCTTGCCAGGGATCAGAGGGCAGGGCTGCATTTTAAAGATGGCTGCCATGTGCTGGCAGCTGGGTCTGGCTTCAGCCTGGCTGCCAAGTGCTTGCAGCCATGTGGCCAGAGGCTGAAGCTGTGGCGGGCCAGTAGGGGGCGCTCCTGCGTTGAGCCGCCCACCTCCCTGCGCCCGCCCACCTTCCAGACTCTGAGTGCCTCCCTAGGGGCGCCTTATGTTTGGCCGATCCCTCTCCCGGAGCACACTCACTAGCCTGGGAGTAACGTCACCGCCACCACCCCAAGAAGGGGCTGCCTTGGCCCTGTGTCCTCGAGGAAACACAGGCCTAATAGTCCGACGGGTACTTGACCCAGTACAGGCACTTGGGGCACTTCCCCAAGTCAGGGGGTAAAAAGTAAAGTCTCCCTTAGTCCGCAGACCTAAGGGGTCTCTCTGGCGTAATTTAGACCCACCCCTCAATAAGTCTCCCACACCGGTCAAAAAG
>NW_017728943.1:15073580-15090963 GCF_001723895.1 Crocodylus porosus | reverse complement strand
AGCTGACTTCCTGCCCTTTGGGCAGGGGGCTGGACTCGATGATCTCCCGAGGTCCCTTCCAGCCCTAATGTCTATGAAATCTATGAAACTCTAGTTTAAAAAGATATATATTGATGGCCATGGTAACTGTGTGATAGACATGTCACTCTGCCTTGACAAAATGCCCCATCCTAGGATGAGCCTATGGTATGAATCAATGCTATCACCAAACATCAGAAGTATCCAAGAATCCAAATAGAACTATGCAATGGGGACTACAACTTTGGATGTTTAGCTCCAAAAACACGGCTGCCTAACACTTGGGCTAAAGAAAATCTCTCTTAGGTATGAAGAACAGATGGACTATTATATTTTCTTTAAGCTGCAACCAGCCATCAGATGGCAAAACACTCCTACACACATAATGGCATAACCGTCTTAGCTAGAAACAATGATCATTAATATTGTTTGCTGAATTGCAACCTATTTTCTACAAATATAGCCAGCAGTATGCTTTCCAGAAGATTGAACTATATGAAAATTTTGACTGAGGGATAAAAATCAGCTACTTTTTAACAAGGCAAAGGCAAATGGATCTTGGAGTAATTGTTGAATCCAGGATGGGCATGAGCGGCCAATGCGAGAAAGGAGTCAGTAAGGCTAACTGCACCTTGTCGTACATCTACAGATGCATCACAAGCAGATCCAGGGAGGTGATCCTCCCCCTCTATGCAGCACTGGTCAGGCCGCAGCTGGGAGTACTGCATTTAGTTCTGGGTGCCACACTTCAAGGAGGACATGGCTAACCTTGAGAGGGTCCAGAGGAGGGCTACTCACATCATTGGGGGCAGCAGGCCAGGCCCTACGAAGATAGACTAAAGGGCCTGAGTCTATTCAGCCTCCACAAGAGAAGACTGAGAGGGGATCTGGTGGCCATCTATAAACTCACCAGGGGGAACCAGTAGAAAATAGGTGAGGCTCTGTTCACCCAGGCACTACCTGGGATAACAAGGAATAACAACCACAAATTAATTGAGAGCAGGTTCAAGCTTGATATCAGGAGTTATTACTTTTTGGTTAGGGCTGCCAGGCTCTGGAATGGGCTCCCAAGGGAGGTGGTGCTCTCCCCTACCTTGGGGGTCTTCAAGAGGAGGTTGGATAGATTTCTGGCTGGGGTATTATGATACCAGCACTCGATCCTAACCAGGGGAGGGGGTTGGACTTGATGATCTGTTCAGGTCCCTTCCAACCCTAGAAACTATGAAATTATGTAACAAACATTAGATGCAAATCAAAATTTCAAATCTGGTTAATTTGCTAATAACTTGTTACTACAAAAGCATTTTGACCAATATCCTCTACATTTTGCAGCAAAAAGAATCCCTAATAATATCAGGCCAAATGACTTTTGCTAAATAAAGTTGGAGGGGAATAATAATAAGTCCTTTCATAGAATGTGTTTGGAGCCTTAATTACCATTATCTCTTCATGACAGATTGGCCATTTATCCAGATTATACAGACACGGTGAGATTAGATTAGACAGCTCAGTCTCTGCGTACTTATTCTATCTCACTCTGTGGTACAGTGAGTTGGCTAACCGAAGCCCAGCTTGTTCTCCCAGGAATTAGATACCCCAATGGATCTTTTTTTAAACTTGGCTTTCGAGAGAAATTGATTAAGAGTCATAAAGAGGAGAGTAAAAAAATGGTTTGAGATTGCAAGGACTTTCTAGGCCCTGATTTCAGGGGCCATTCAGCACTCTACAGGTTTGAGGTTATTTTCCCAGTAAGGGAGGCAACGACATGAAAATACCCACCAATATAACTGGTACTGCCCTACAAGTTGTCCATCCATTATCAGCTTCCTGCTGGAAACATGGACTGATTTAACTGCCACATTAGCTGCTTCTGAGCAAGCGCTATGGGTTTTATGGACTCTTAGCTGCCACATTAGCTGCTTATGAGCAAGTCCTTTGGGTTTTATGGACTCTGACTGTGTTCCTTTCAGTCTTGGGGAACATTTACAATTCCCTTATTCAAGTAGGCTGCAGGATTAAGTGACAAGGTTGGAAAATGCACGTCGATTTTGAATACATTTCGTAGGAGGCATCCAGGGCTCCTTTAAATAGAGCAAAAAACAAGTCTGTATGTCTCTGCCATCCACATAGCACATTATAAGTGTTAGGGAGGAAATTAAAGAGGCCACCTCTTGGAGTAAAAATCTGAAGGTTGGAAAGCTAGCATGGATAGTGTAGTTGTAATACTGGAATCAATACCTAGCTTCATTGAATGCCGTATGGCTGGTTTGTCATCTAGGGAGATTCTTTAGATTAGGTCTTAAAAAAAAAGTCATTGTGGCTTTCCCCAGGCACTAAAGACACTAAGATATCTTGAAAGTTTTTCCTTTTGTCGTAAATTTTCCTTTTCTTCTGTTTTGGCCCATAAAGCCTGCCTGATGAAAGCTCTCCTCTGTAGCTAGAAGTGGCTGGATTTCCAATATGCTGTATGAACAAAGCTTGCAGGGATCTGCAGACTTAAGGGCACTATGAAAATGTAGAACTACTGGCAGTAAAGGTTGGTGATGTCGGTTATCACGAGATAATGGTTCCAATCTCTAACCAGATATCAAAACCTCCTAAACAAGAGAACAGCAAATGCCTTGTCCACAGCATGTGAATCATAGTTTCATAATTTCATAGTAGCTAGGGTCAGGAGGGACCTGAACAGTCAATCTAGCCCAACCCCTTGCCACAAGCATGAATGAATGCAGGGTTCACAAGACCCCAGACAGGGGATCATCCAACCTCCTCTTGAATTTGCCCAAGGTAGGGGCGAGGTCCACTTCTGTGGGAAGTTGGTTCCAGATTTTGGCCACCCTAACTGTAAAATATTGCCTTCTGATCTCTAACTTAAACCTATTCTCCATCAGCTTATTACCATTGTTCCTCATCACCCCAGGTGGTGCTGAGGAAAAAAGGGCTCTACCGATTTGCTGTTGATCTCCCTTGATAAGTTCGTAGACAGCCACCAGGTCCCCCCTCAGCCTCCTCTTGCTGAGGCTGAACAGGTTCAGGCCCCTCAGTCTCTCTTTGTAGGGCCTGTCCTGCTGCCCTTTCACCAAGCGGGTGGCCCTCCTCTGAATCCACATCTTTACGTAAGAAAAACTCTCCAAACATAACCGTTCACAGTGCTTGAAACTGCTCACTGGGCTATGTTCATAGGCTATTAGGAAGGGAAATATACATGTTATTAAAAACACCCTGGAGAATTTTTTTTGATCATTGGATTTCCACATATACACAAGTATGACTCTCCTAAGCACTCCCCTATACTTCCGACCATACAGTGCGTACCCATGCCCCAGTACATCTTAAAATCCCAAGCATTTTCTCAGCTGCTAATGGAAAGAAAAAAAAAACAGAGAAAAATCACAGCAGCCCTGTGCTTTTCCAAAGGCACTTCACAGATGCAAATCAACTTCCTGCCTATGAGGTCACTTTCTTGGTAACTGTTGCTCGACTCTGGAAGAAATACTTAAGAAATGCATTTATTTAGTGCTGCCCATCAGCTGTGCTGATAACCCGTAAGTGCTAAGGACAGCTGGAGAAATGCTAGAAAAGCAGTTTAGGTTGACTTTGCTTTTGCCTTCCTTTTTATAGGAGTCTTTGCTCATCGCTTTACACAGCTCTGCAATTTGAGCTTGAGTGCCTCTGCATAAACAGTACCCCCCCACCCAACTTAATTCTCTCTGAAAAAAAGAACAAGAGACTCTGCTCCTTTCTTTACAATAATGAAAAACAACACAAGAAGAAATGAATCTCCACACAGGGGCACATGCACACACACAAATGTTCCCCTTCACATACCATCTTGAGAGCATTGTGCTGGGGGCTGTTACCATCTTGCTTGATTAAGGTGTCATTGCTACTCAGAGTTTGTATTTATTATTTTTCTAAGGGGTGGGTGGGTTTTAGTGGTTGCTTTATTTTCCCCTCTTTGGAGAGGAGGAAGGAGGGAGGGGTGTTTATTTATTTTTGTGTCTTCTAAAAGCTGTGAATCACAGTTTGATTTACAACCTGTCCCAGGGGAGTCAGGAGACCCTAATGAGAGAGCAGCCAACACAGGTAATTAATACTCACCAGACACCTGACCATGCTATTAGTGAGTGTGGGTGGGTGCATGCACACTGGGGAGGAAGGACAGGTAGCTGATCCTTCCGCACTCTCACATTAACAAGTAATTAGGGGTGAAAGGATGAGAGGCCAACCACCATCTGGTGGGGTGCACCTTGGTGGGATGGGGAGGGGAGTAGGGAAGGGGTGAATGGCAGAGGGAAAGAGGGGAAGGCAGGGACAAAGCATTGATTGGGGATGCTGTGATGGAGGGGGTGGGTGATGGATCACCCCTGCTTAAAACAAACAAAAAACAGGCAGCTTGCCAGCAGCGGCTTAGGCCAGTTTCATTAAAACTCTTCATTCATCATGCTGAAACGAGGCGGTCTTTGTTATTGCAGCGGTGGTGTGCTGGTGCGGTAGCTATTTACCAGAGTGCGTGGGCAACTGGGGCGGGGGGGCAGTGGGTGGGGATAGGAGAGTCGTGAAGGATGGATGCCACTGGGAGGCAACAGGGATCACAGATCACCTACCAACTGCTGAAGGACTGACAATTCACTGTGCTCTGCTCCGCAGACCTGGGTCGAGAAACCTTGAGTCCCGCTGACTTGTTCTATCCCTTCACCAAATCAAATGATGGTGCCATAGGGTACTGCAGCATGGTATGGGGACAAGTACAACATAGCCATGTATCAACTCATTGTCAGACCAAGACAAAGTCATGGCACAATAATGTTCTTAGGGCCCCAAAAAAGCCTGCTGCACCTGCCTGAAGAGGGATGCAATGTTCTCTTAAGTTTTCTCCATCTTTGAGCTTTAGGCGCAGTTCTTACTGTGGATAGGGAGAAACAGAAGAGCAACTAGAGAGGGTAGAAACCCACTCCGCAACAAAGATCAGGGGTCCCAAAGCTTTTCACCTGCCCTTTTCTACATTTTCAGCATCTCCAGGGCAGTGAGTTATGCATTTGGATTATCACACTTGGAAAGGGACTGGGAGGACAGGGATAGCTCTTTGGAGCTATCAAGGGCAGGACACTCTTAGCTGAGTCTGCCTACCGACAAAGCCCCATCACCAGAGGGGTCCAGGCACTAAGGTGCACGATTGACAGCCCAGAGGTTGCAAGTCTGAGGCCAGAGCAGAAGTGCTCATGGTGCAGTCCTGTGAGAATTTAACAAATCTGTGAATTCTTCTAAGTACATTGTCACAAGGATGCTGGAAGCAGAAGTAGCTTGTGTTTCTTTCTACCTCCATCTTAGCAGCATCACTCAGAATTTTATCATCAAGCTTCCAACTACTGACCCAAGGACTCTAGTTGCCTGTCTGTCATGTAGGTCACCTATTTCATTTGAATGCCTGGCAAATGGAATTTGTCGAGATCAATTAGGCTTTGCATAAATATATCTATTAAATGATATGCAGATACCAGCCTGTTCACAGGCACAATGAATTCAGGGATCAAGGCTGGGTACATCTGGATCTGTGCATGCATTAGAGATAGAAAGAGAGAACTGAGTTTTGATGCATTTTCTGTAGCCCCAAGGACATCACTGGTAGAATAATAATATCTAGGGATATAAACAACTTGGGATGGAGATAGAGAAAGAGAAGAGCATGTGTGTGAGAGTGTAAATACTATTTACATATTTAAAAGCACAGTCAAGGAAGGAAGAAAGACAGAGAGAGAGGGAAAGAGAGAGAGACACACACGGCAAGTATGTGTTTATGTGTAAAGTGGGTTGCCAACCATGCTTAGAAAACTTTGTCTCAAGAGGCCTAGTCTTAGCTCCTTCTTGAATTAAGTGACAGCACTTCTATTCATTTTAAAGGCAAACTGCCCTTCCTGAAGCAGCAGTTCCATACAAATGATAGAAAACACAAAATAAACTCAGATGCATGGGGCATCTGATTCTAAGAAATCATTTGAAACATGGGACTATGTACCCAGAAGGATGCTGAAACAAGCCTTCCCATCTATGTCTGCTGGGTGCTGGTGACACAGTGCCAATCCTCTCGGGATGGAGCTTACCTTGACATGTTCCTGACATCATGATTATGAAACTATGTGTTGGGCCATTAGGGGTGCTGGAAGTGAGCCTAGCCTCCCCTCAGTTAATTACAGCCATCAGGCAGCAATGCTGTCAGATGAAAAACATGTGGTGAAATGGCCTATCTCCAGCATCATGCCTAGAGCATCTGAAAGATCCTTTTGTCTATTTTTTTGGGATGTCACGAAGATTTGGTAGCAAGGTGGCCATGTTTAGAGTTCTCAGAGACCCCCTTTGAAAATGTCTGCTACAGCCATAGCAGCTAGGTAACATTCATTAGGGTGTTGACATTTTCACAGGAAATTGGTGCAACCATTTATTTGGACAATATTGAAAAGTTTCATTCAGACTTTTATGCTAAATTAATAGAATCATAGTAGAAGATCTAGTGGACACTAAAGGATTTACAATATGGTGGAAACAAACTATTCTCCGAATATTTCATTTTATGAAAATGCCCAAGATGTTGACTCCCTCCCTGATCAGGATAAAACCAAATATCAAAATCTTGGCATTTGCCATGGAATAGAAATTCTTATTTTCAATCAAGGCTAATCTTAATATTTTGCCCTTCTCTTCTCTTTCCCACCAAAAAGCAGTTTCACCAACAGTTGTAAATGTGGATTTAGATGTCTGTTATTCACATTTAACAAATGTAGAAACTGAGGCACAGAGTAGAGAAGTGGCTTCCCCAGAGTAATATACAGGATCTGCCCACATTGTCAGAAGTATAACAGTACCATGGGTAGATGTGCCCAAGACAGCTTCAATCTACTTACTTTAGGTACTGAGTTCAGTGAAAACCTAGCACAGCTAGGTCCTAAGCAGGCTTTTGCACTCTGTTTGGAAACCTGCATTGTTGCAGTTTCACTGCTAGTTGTAGCAGAGATAATAGGAGCAGAGCTGGCTCAGGTCTGCCTACAGGTCCTGCAGTCCTCTCCCAATGGTGGTGTAGACACAATGACAGCAAAATGATGCCAGAGTTAGCAACAGATCTTTCAGTCCTCCACCATTAAACTACAGCCACCCTGAAAAGCCAAGATTATAACCCCACATCCTTGCTCCAAATGCAGCACCTTGGTCCAACTGCTGAATAACTCTCCCACACAGAAGTTTTTCCTAAAATTTGACCTAAATTTTCTCTCTACTTTTCCTGATGGGCAGTGAGAGTAATTGGTCCCTCTCCTCTTCACAGCTCATCCCTTCATGTATCTGCAGACAGTTTTCACAGCTCCCCTCTGTCTTCACTTCTCCGAACTTCAATAGAATTACACTGGGGATAAGGGTGTAATTTGGACCAGTCATGCCTGGCTCTCTCAACCTCTCCTCAGAGGTCCTCCTGTGCATGAAGGATTTGTCTGGTTTTCTCTATTTTAATGGTGCACAGGGGTGTTTTCCTTGCTTCTCTGATGTGTGTCCAGCACAGCTGTGTCTCTGGAAACTGGATGTAAAGAGAATGATATTTGCCCATTTACATCGATTGTGGGACTGAAAAGTTCTAACAAACCCTCTTCTAAAATCAATTTTTCTGACTTAAGGGGCCCCTGCTGTATTCCACTAATGAGCATCTGATCTCACATTTCACCAAAATCCCATTATACTGTCATGCATATCCCATCACACTGTCAAGAACCAGGCACAGGTTCTTTATGGTGGCTTCATTATTGATGGGTATGCCTCCCATTCAGAGGGATTCAGAGTGTGAATGAGCACTCAAAGGCCTGAAACCTTCCAAGCATCCCATCACAATTAGATGGACATATCTACCCAGCATGGTCCAGGTCATCCTGTGTGGCACTGAACACCCCCAATTCTCATGGAGTTGAAGATATAGGGTCTCTTAGCCACTTACTGGATTGGGCTCTTGGGCTTCAAACTCTACAAGAAAGCTGTCTGGACCCTTTCCATGGCATTCTGGCAAGCACACCAGAGGAGCCAGGACTCCTGAGTGCCATTTCTGGCCCTGACACTGGTTTGTTTCACAGTCTCCAGCAAGTCACTCCACCTCCATGACTTCACAGCCTGATCTGAAAAAAGATGGGATAATCCTCCCTAATTCCCAGGGAAACCACTGGAGTTGATAGGTAATGTTTGAGCAGCATTTTGAAGACATTTAGTCCTACAAGCTATTGTTATTTGCCAATTCTGTTTTTACTTTCATTGAGAGAAAGAAAATAGAGAGAGACCTCAGTTGGGTCTGAGGGCAAACCAGAAAGCAGAGACAAACATTCCCAAACTTTGGAGATGTTCAAATTATATGCTCAAGTGAAGATGTGAAATTTGTAAATAGCATCTGTCTTCACAATGTGCTAGGAGCAAAGTCCTGATCAGAACATCTCTACAGGGTATTTCAGATCTAGACACAGACCTGATTCTGGCATGTACAGACCCCCACTGCTTCTAATCAGTTGCTTTTTTTGTCCAAGATGGTTTCTCCCATTACTGATTTCCACTTTTTTTCTGCTTGAAAAAAAATCAGAGACCTGTGTAAAGGGAGAACATGATATTTTTCTAATCCTCGTGCTGCTTTTTTCCCGCAATGTTCCAGTCCAAGGGTTGTGGCATTGCAGTCCCTTGCTTTGGATGAGATGAGCAAGCCAAACACACAGACCTCTCCCCTCTTGAGACAAAGCAGCTAGGGACAGGCTGAGTGTAAAAGGATACAGCAGCTACTAAGGATATGCAAACATCTTGGTGCTCATTACACCATTTAAGAGTAAAGGGAGAGGTAAAAGATACCTTTGAGTTTAGGCTGTATATACAGTGTTTTTGGTACCTCTTTTTTCTTAAAGCACTGCAAGTGAATTAAGTATAATTTCACTTAGCAAGATTCACTAAGGGCCATATTCTTTTCCACCTACTAAGGGCCATATTCTTTTCCACCTACTAAGTCAGGAGTGGGCAATTATTTGGGCTGCAGGGCAACTTAGGGAGTTTTGGTGAGCTGTTGTGGGCTGGATCGGCACCCCTAACCCATGCCCTCAACAGCTCACCAAAACTGCTTAGTAGTATATTACTAGACTTGGGAGCAGATTGTGGCTCTGCCTTGGGCCTCTCTCACCAGCCAGTGATCCTGGCCCTGCTGTCTTATGAAGATTGGCCTGGGACCCCTGCATGTGGGGTGAGCTTGGCTAAGTGGATGGGATGGAGCCATGGACTGGAAGGGAGTGGCATCTGGGAGCAGGATGGCCAGGCAGGGCCAGGGCCAGCTGGGATCATGAGGTCACGACAGTGGGGGGCTGGGGCCCAAGGGAGAACTGTGATTTGCTCCCTGCATGCCCCTTCCCACAGAACTGGCACCCATCACAGGGACATGCAGGCAGTAGATTGTGGCTCTGCCCCCAGCCCAGTGTTGTCACTGCCCTGTGATCCCAGCCCCAGCCCTGGCTGCCAATTCTGCTCCTGGATGCTGCTCCTTGCCCACCCACAGTCCCATCCCATCCATCTGGCTGAGCACACCCTGCCTTCAGGAGTCCTGGCCAGTCTCCATGAAGACCCTTCCCACTTTCTCCATCTGGTGCCCCTGGCAGTAGGTGTGGGATACATGGGCCAGGGTGCCCGGGCAGCAGGACAGGACCTGGCAGCAGCAATGATGCTAACAGAAGCAGCTGGAAGAAGCTGCCACTGCCTGGACTCTGGGAAGCAGAGTCTGACCATGGTGCCTCTCCAGCCATGCTGTGTGCCTGGGGGCAGTGGGACTGGCCGCACATGCCGTGTCCCAAGGCTGCCCCCTGTGCCTGGACCAGGTGAGGCCAAATAAAATCTACTGATGGGCGGGATCCATCCTCTGGGCTATATTTTGCTCACCCCTGTACTAGGTTTTTAAGTGGGCTTAGGCACCTGATTCTATTCTACCCTGCTCCAGTCCCTTAGAAACTGTTAAATACAAATGGTAGTTGGGTACCTTGTCCTGGCTGTTTTTTTATGATTCTCTTTTAAGACCTCAAGGACAAAGTAAACAGGTTAATGGATTTTCATAGACTCAGGGTGGAGGAGGGCTCCACTTAGGCACTTAAGTTTACTCAGATGCCTAACAGGTAGAGTAGGATGTGCCCCTCCATCTTCCTATGTCACAGTTCCCCATTTGTAAAATACTGATATTTTTCTCTTTCCTGGAGACAAATAAGAGTAACTGCATGAAGGCAGGATTCTTAGAGGGCACTAGGTCTGTCTCAGCACTGCTACCACAGGCAACTGCTCTGTGATGGCAGATCCACAAGAATAGCAGCACTGATGCATGCATTTGCTTACACCATTAAAGATACAGACAGTTCTTCTTCCAGTGGCGCAGGGTGTTCACCTTAATAGGCAGGGCCAAAACATGCCCTTGCCTCATTGAGCACAGCAGACAAGGAATCATACTAGGCTTCTGCTGGGAACAAAGGAGAGAGTTTTGAGGAAGTCTACACAGAAGGGCTATGGATCATAGAAAGTCTTTGTTAATAAAGGACCAACTCAGGAAGCTCATTAAAAAAATAACCCATATTTAAAAATATGACAACGACATGAATAAGCACTCAAAAGCAAAGAAATGCCAGCGCGGAGGCTGCAGAGACACTATGTGCCCATCAGGATGGTGAAGTCTTTGTTTATGTCATCATACCTTATTTCTCCCATAATGTCATCTCATTTCTTGCCATCTTTTCCAAGATTCAGAGTGAAGGAGGCAGGGCCCCTCTTGCATTTCAGTGCTTAGCCATGCAACCTAAATGTTCTCCTAAGGTAGCTTTTTTAAAGGGAATTATGAATATTAGTTCTGACAAATCGCAGTAAATTGACATCCCTGAAGCTTGCGATGGAGATTTTCAAAGCTGCCTAAGGGGTTTAGCTGGACAATTCCCATTAATTTCAATGGGGATGTTGAAATCACTTAGTCAGCCTTACAAATCTCAACCTAAAGTCCTCTGCTAATTTACATGCTCATGTATAGCATGAGTAGAAAAAAGAAAAAGCTCCCCCTGTTCATAGCTGCAGAAAAGCATCGCAGTTTTCTTTTGGAGCAAGGCATAGGTACTGTGGAGCTGGGATGGAACCTGGGTGTTGATGAGCTTCAGCCCAATCAGAAGGGCACCAACAAGTGTTCAGGACCAACCTGCCAAGGATGTGGTATAGACATCATCTTTAATGTCCCTTATAGTAGCAACCTAGAAACATGGCTGTTCTAAATGCAAACCATACTCTTCATGAAGCTGTAGGATCCAAGCAGATCCCTTGCTCTCTCTGGCTCTACCTTTCAGACTGACTCACCCAGTGGGTATTCCTTAGTGTCACCACACAGCATCTCCCTAAATCCTGGCCTGGACTTTTCTGTCACAAAAGCATCTAGTAATAATATGGCATCTCCCATACTAGATCCTCCATCTGACTACAGAGCAGGAACCGAGTCCCTGTGTATATGGCAATATTCTTTAAGTGGCTGGAGCCAGGCAGAGACAGATAAGAGACCTAGTCAGAAGCATGCTGGTAACAGATACCCCCACTTGCAGGCCTCACTCACTCTCCACCAGGCAGATGCGCATGTTATCTCCCAGATGCACGTGCCTGGCGGATTCTTACAGTGATCAGAGAAGAGATTCAGACAGAAATACTTTTAGACCTTACAAATATGTAAGTGCAAATGTATTTGCTAGCAGGAGGGGAAATAAGCAGAAAGAATTCAAAGCACTGTTACCCACTTCTCTTTCGAAGGCCTTCAACCTTTGCAAAGGGTGTAGAGCTTGGGAGTTCTCAGACAGACACCTTGTTTTCACTGGACAATGGGGAGCAGTTTCCGAGGGCTTTGCCCCATTAGGTAGGGAAGAGAGCATAGACTGTACCTGGATTTGATTATACTTTTGTGCCTATTTCTATACTGCTCACAGTCTTCAAGGATTTCACATATTGGGCCCCAGAACTGAGTTTCTTATGGTGTGAAGCTGGACAACAAAACTCTTAGCTTCATCCTTCACCGACAACACACATGCCCTGACCTCCTGGCTAGGGACAGACATTACACGTAAACTGGTTTAAGTGATCAGAAACTGGTTCAAACCTGATACAGAACAGATGTTCAGTGCACGTAAACCTGTTTGAAAGTGGCTGAAACCAGTTGGAGATAAACCTGCCATGGCCATGTCTGAACCCCCCTACATCATAAGGCCGTGATTCACTTATTTATATGATGTCTCAATGCTGCCTATTTTTAACTGCAGAGCTGCAGGGAGTGATGTGCATTAGGAACTTTCAATACAATTGATTTACAAATAAAACCTAGACTGCATGCCCTTGTGACTCAGCTGTGGTCTTCTGTTCTGTGGATAAGTTGTTAATTATCATTGTTCCTATTATTTATTTTTTAGCACCCTCATTCTGCAAGGTATTTACTGAAAGTGCATGAAGACACAGTTCCCTGCATGATAGGGAAGTACAGCCTCCACCCAATGATGACACAGAAGTCACAGCGATACAGTTCAAGGGGGTAAAAGTGAGCACTGTAATAGTCCCATTACTGTTGCTTTGGAAGCCATGGAAATAAACTGAGGGTACCCAAGCAACTAACTCCCACCCTGAAGGCAAAATAAGGGAGGAGAGGGTTGTAAGGTGATTTTGAAAGAAGCATGGTAGGTGGCTTGTTGGATTGGTGTCTGTGGTAGGGAAGTGGGATGAAGGTAAAAGGCAGCATGAGACAGAGGCAGTGGTGGAAGAAAAAACAATGGAAGTGAACTGCAGCAACGTGTGAAGCAAAGAGAGAAATAGGTGGATATAAATTGCAGCTGAGTGGTGTAGTCCTGGAAAGAAAGGCCAAGAGAACGTAATCTTGATTTGCTCTGTGATCCAAAATCCATATAGACCAGTGTAAAAATCCTGGCAATGACTTCAAAGGACACCGAGTTGAGCTTTTGCTGCAGTCACACTGATGCTACAGATGTCTGCTCTGAATCTGTTAGCTATGGAGTCAGCAAGGCGAATCCAGGACAGCCAGTTTTACAGAGTTCCTTCTTCACCAGGGCAGCCTGACTTTTGGTTGTAGAGAAAGCTGTGGTCTGCAGACCACAGGCACTTATTAAATAAACAGAATATATAGTAATCTCCGTCCATTCTCCCCCACCACCTTCCAAAATGCAATGGTTATTTTTTGTGCAAATGACAATTTCCAGCTGTATATTTTTTATCATATTAAAAAAGAGAGAGGGAGAAAGAAAAAATAATAATTTCCAAAGCATTTGTGTCTAAATTTGCCTGCCAGTTACAATTTTCAATTCAGGGAAAGCTCTCTGGCACCTCACAGGAAAAGCTATAAGCTGCAGAGCTGCATTATTCAGTTCTATCCATCTCTAGATGTATTATTTAACTTCTCAGTAACAATTCCGGGGACATAATCCAACAGAAATGCTGAGAAACAAAGGAAATTGAAATTTCAGAATAGCTAAAAATTGGTTTTCAGTGCTTACTTTATAAAAACTGTGAAAAATGGTTCCAGCATAACGGTAGCCATTTAAAGCTAAAACAGCACAGCCGCACGTTAGGAGATAAGTCTACAAATGCTGGTCCTTGAGCTCCAACCATAAAACCCTCAAGGAAATCCCTTGACAACTGCTTGTAGTAGTAAATAGTTTATCCTTGCTGTGGTCCAACATCATTTACCCAATCGCTCTGAACTAGTGGTTTTCTACCTGTGGTCCACATATACATTGATTAATCAGACAACTATGATTAATTAATGTATATGAATACTCACACTTACAATTCAAATGAGTGTACACCTCCGTGCAAAATTGCCAAGGGGGTCCAACAAAAAAAAAATGTTGAAAACCACTAATCTAAACAACTTGAGACTAGGAGGAATTAGGACTTTTGATGTGCTGAGTGACCTTGGAAAAGTCATTTCATTTCCCCTACCTCAGTTTCCCCATCTGATTAATGAGAATAAAAACAGTGAAAATTCTCCCACCACTCAAACAACAAAAAAATGTGAGAGGCTTATTAACGCAAGTGATCACAGTCTCAAGTCTGTGGTGATCTAACCCCAGCACTCTTTCCTGCCCAGGGCAGGGGGTCAGACTCAATGATTTAATAGGTCCCTTCTGACCCTAATACCTGTTAAATGTATGAAACATAAAATATCCCCTCCCAGCACCATCCTTGCCCTCTCTCAGGTGTTCTTAGCCAACAAAATCCCACCCTGTGTCTAGTGTTGATTCTGCATTATCTGTTTATTCTAGTCTATAAGATCATCAGGGTAGGGGCCTGATTGTATTTTATAGCAGTAAGATGCCCACAGAGAATCATAGTGAGAAGAATCAGTGCTAATAGTTTATAAAATGCCTTGAGATTCCTGGATTAACCATCTTTTATTGGTCCAAAGCAGTGGCTCTCAAAGGTTTTTTTTGCAGACCACTTGAAAATTGCTGAGGGTCTCGGTGGACTACTTAATAAACTTTTTTTTGTTCTACAAATCAAAGCACACAACTCATAATATCATTAGTCTTACCTAACAAGTACAGATATTCTTGATTGTTCCTCAACCTTTCTGCGGACCACCTGAATGCAGCTCATGGACCAGTGGTGGTCCGTGGACCATGGTTTGAGAACCTTTGGTCCAAAGTATTATTTGAAGCTATTCTCTTAAATAAATGCCTGGTATTCACTAATACCAGCCTATATTCCTAGTCCTCCATTATTTCTAAACATGGTAGAAGGGTGTGTTTTTTGTATTATATTCAAGGCTCAACAAAAAATATTGCAAATATGAACTTATTTCTAAAACTGGAGCATAAGGGAGGGTGGTAGATGGGGCAGGAGAAGAACTGAAGTGGAGAGATAAGAAAAACCTGTCAGAATGTGAAGCAGAAACAAAACCCCAGCCCCACCTGCTTTCCTAACCACTAAACTGTGTCTTGAAAGTCAGATCTGCTTCCACTGCACACACACGCACAAGAAACACACCCTGAAGAGAAAATTTAAGGCTCTTAAAGCATCAGAAATGCACCCAGTGGAGAAAAAGGATGGATGATTTTCCTGAAAGGGGATGAATTTCACAACCAATGACAACAGAACGAATTTCTGCAGTGCAAACTGGGCAAGTTTAGGAGAAGCAGGAATGTCTCTTGGATAGACACCCTCTTGCTCATAGGGTATTCAGTTATAGCGCTTGTCTCTTCTGGAATTTTAGGATCATAATGATATTTTCTGTCCTTGTGATGAAAAGAAAACAGAGGGGCAAAACACCCTGAGTCTTTAGATTTCAGAGGAATGGGTTAAGGAAAAAAAAAGCATCAAATTGCTAAAGTAGTACAGAGAGCCCTCTCAAAGCAATGAGACAGGACCCTCAACACAGACTGCACAGATCTGATTATGCAGGTACACCAAGAAGGAAATGAGATTATTCAGGGTGGACCCAGGGGGTTGCAACTAAAAGAGGAGCCAATATTTAAGAACTCTACACTTCTCTCTTTCTAGGAGCAAACACAGGCCCCATGAACCTCTACATGCAGATATTAAACAGCATAGTGGCAACACTGCAAGAAGACTCCAACACCAAGACTCTGGTAATTCCAGCTGAGTTTCTTGCCAGCTCAGATTTCACTGTGTTCGTTCTCTGTGGTAGTGCCCCAGCATGAGGCTAAGGCACTGCAAAGTAAAAGCAACCTGTTATGAAACTGAAACTGAGAAAAACTCCTCTGGATTTACAGGTATTACCGACCTCAGACTTGGCCTAGATTTGTAAGGCCTTTTGAGTAAGTGGGGGCTGAGATTCAGTCAAAGCTTCCCTACTCTTCAGAGCTCCCAATGAGGTTCTGGGAGGAGAGTTTAATTGGAAACCATGCAAAACTCAGTAGTAACATAACGGGCTACAGAGATCTGGGCTAATTTCCTTTTCCAGTTTTTGAGCTGGCTAAGCCCTACAAGCAAAATGAAAGACAACCTATGCAAAGCTCAGAGGAACAGAAACTAGTAACGGGGACAAGCCATGATGTCCAGCTAGAGACAAAGACACACACTTCCATAGAGCCCAAGGAGGTTTAGCTTCAGGTTTTGATGGCCTGTCTATACACAACTTCTCTCCCAATCCTGTGGGAGGAGCTTATTTTGTTGGTGTTGGACCTGAGGCTGGGAGGGAAGCCATGTTAGGAGACCTGGGAGTTTGGCATGGGATCTACAGGACCACACACAACATGCCCTTTGGTGAAGAAGCTCCTGGGAGACACTAGCGACTTGGCTATGAGACTTGGTTCATTATCTTGTGGTCTGTAAGTCACTGTCAACATGCCTTGCATGCTGTCTCATGCAAGGGGTGTGCATTGCTTGTAGTGATGGGCAGTGCCTGTGGGGAAGGCTGTGCCTTCACTGGCACGGGGCATGCCACATGTCTAGGATGACTGCCTTTTATGGGGGCAGATGCAATACTAGAGTTGCAGCATACTGGCTGATGATGGAAAGCACCATGGGAACTATTGCAAAGAGGATGGGACATGCTGCTTTACAGACTCACCTGTTCTCCATTTCATCTCCCTTCTGAACAGCTATTGTGTTGTGTTGCACTGAGGGCTAAGAACAAGCTAGCTGCCTCCACTAAGAGGATGAAGCACAGGTGAGACTGAGCTGGCAAGAGGCCTCAAGTAGGCACAACGGAAATGTGGAATACTGAAAAATGCCAGCCAGACCCCTTCAGACACACTGTGGAGGTGGCACTGGGATGAATCCCTTGACTTGGTATCAACCCTAGTGTGCCCAGCACTGCTTGGAAAGCTGGTTGCAAAGCTGCATGCAAGGAAGCATCAGGCTGCCAACCAGCCTGCCTGTCACTGGGAATAAGAAAGGCCGCTGCTTTAAGAGTCCTCACTCTGACTATGTAAATGCCACTGGAATCCGTGTCTAGCATCTCCATTTGTCACAGGCCGCGGCATTAATAGAATGTTTAAAAGTCATGATGTCATCGCTATTAATCAGGCCCCCGCTGGGCCATGCTCCGATGCTGCATATTAATCATCAGCAGCCCCGGGACTCGCTTATCTGGAGAGGCTAAGTTTAGATCCATAAAACATGATTTATTTTTAAAAGTAGCATTATTAAAGATGAGTTACGGCCTCGCTCACTCTCTTGCTGGCGTCTCCTTAGGAAAAAGATGGCATTTTGGAGTGGAGACTCCTACTATTTTGAGCGAAGCAAACCAAAAGTTGCAATTGTGACCCTCTAAAGACCTGGGATCTTCTCTGTTATCCTTCTGCATAACAGGGTTGTCCCTATGGTCTAGCAGAACTGTTCT
>NW_017728943.1:15069077-15072780 GCF_001723895.1 Crocodylus porosus | reverse complement strand
AAAAGAAATGCTGCTACTACTACCAGGTAATTGTTTTTCAACTTTGGGTGGAACAGTAATCAAAGGGTGGTGCAACTGCACCACTGCACTCCCCTCCTTGGGTCTGCCCCTGTCCTGGGCTAAAATCCTAGCTCTGAAATCCACCCAGGGGCTTGGGAGTTGGTTATAGTTAGCTCTGAACACTGCCACCAGTCATCGTTTCCATTCTGGTCTGGACCCATCACCTGGGATTTGGATATCACAGTCTGAAGTGAACTACAAAGATGGATCAAACTCTGAACTTGGCTCTTTGACTTTGTCTCTGCGCTCTGCAGAGACCTGGGTCACTTAATAGCATCATTCCCTTGCAAGGAGCAGTCTGGGGGGTAGTGTGTGCTCAGTATTGCACTGGTTTTGCTAAAATCATTTTAAAAAGGCCCAGTCCCATCTGTACACAGGGATCATATTGGTTAAATAAAAATAGCTTCTAAACTGATTTATTGAAATTGATGTTACCCTTTTCTATAGACACTCCTGTTTTGAATGCAGAGCTCCTTATGCATACATATCAGAATGGGGCATTCAACATTCAAGAGTAGCTGAGCAAGGAGTGTGCAATATTTTAAAACTTACTTTCTAAATCTCTCTAGTTAAATGAGTGCAACTTCTATGCATCAGCCAGCCCAAAAGAGACACATCAGAGACAGAAAAAAAGAAAATAATCTCACTGGGGCATGTGTCTCATCAGTGAGGGAAGACTTGCTTGATCAAAGGCCACCAAAAATAGCCAGTGATGAATGTGTCCTCACTCCCTTTTACCCCACTATCGAAGCACCTGGTGACCCCTAGAATGATGAAGCTGGAGAACCACAGGCATCCTGTCTCTCCTGGGAAATTGCACTTGAGT
Source organism: Crocodylus porosus (assembly GCF_001723895.1). Lineage (NCBI taxonomy): Eukaryota > Metazoa > Chordata > Crocodylia > Crocodylidae > Crocodylus > Crocodylus porosus. The sequence continues at coordinate 15,071,894 of NW_017728943.1, read as the reverse complement.
TGCCACACAGGCTAGCCACATCCATCTGATTTTCTGTAGGCTAGAAGTGACTCATCTTGCCCTTCCCTTTTCCTCTACTAAGAGGCTGAAGACACATGTCGCTGAAGCCAACTTTTCTGTAGCCATCCCTTCACCTAAGCATTAACACTGCGCTCATCACAGTAGCATCTGTGCACTGAGTCATCTAATGCCTCTCTCGCCTCCAGGCTACACTGCTGCCTGGCCCATCCTTCAAGTCCCCTCTCCTCCCTCCCAGTTCCCCTGAACCTCAGCCAGGGATGAAGGCAGCGGCCCTAGTTGCTTAGTGAAACATGCCAGCATTAGCAGGAGGCATCCGGCTATCTGAGACACATACACCAGAGGGAGCTAGCATTATTACGGATCAGCTTGCTGAAACTTGGGACGCTGTATTACAGAAACCTCTCTGAAGGCTAGGACATTCACTTAGGAGCAGAAATATAAATCTGGGTGCCTATGTTTTCATTATTACCTTCTGGAAATCCAAACTTGGTCAAGCAATCCAACAGAGGAACAATATTGATAGCTGAATTGCTGTCTGAACTATTGCTCAGTCACTCTCTAGGTAAGGCCCTTTGTTTAATTCTGCCACCTGCCCAGGACTTCCTACCCTGAAGTTCAGAATGGGCAAGTTTCATAACTGAAAAAGAGCTCATGGAAAGGGTTAAGGAGTCTTCCTACAGAGGGCACATTTACCTGCGTGGACCAATAGCAGGAAGTAACAGATATTCATAGAGCTTATGAGAAGGCAGGGAGCCTGTCGCCCACACCCATATCTAGTGTGATGAATCTACACACTGTACACAAAAAACACAATTACTAGGCACTTTGCTGAAACATTCCTAAGGGAGGTGGGTCCTTTAACTTCAAAGCTATGGGAGCTTTGCTTGTATATGCTGATTAAGATTGTCACCCAACAAATGATTTATACAGGGGACAGCTTTAATTTTAGCATACCATTCTTTAATTTTGTTTCCCTGCAGACAAGACAGTCTTGTGACAGGGTTGCGGCAGCAACAAAAATCTTAATTTCCTGCTCAGAGAGGCAAGTCTCCAATTCGTCTTCCCTCCCTGGTGGGAATGGGGCTGTGGGTCCATGTCTGTATCGGAACAGATGCCGGCTCTCACAGGGAGAAGAGAACGGAAGTAATAAGAGCTCCAGAGCTGCAGCTGGCAGAAAAGAAATAGACCCAGCATCCTCCTATTTGCCTTCATTAGGCAGCTCCTAATGGAGCAAGCATGGGGCTTTGGCTCAGAAACCTCAAACGCAGGCAGTGCCTTAGATTAGAAGCCTTCTAATGTGCGGCTGCTGCTTTCATCCTCCCTTTTCCTCCGCCGCCTCCTTCATCAGAATGCTTCCTTGGCAGGAGAGGGGCGGGCTGTCTGAGGACACAATACGGACCTGGCACCAGTGAGCAGTGAGTCCCAACCTGAGAAGTGCCAAACTTGGTCAAGCCAGCTCAGTGTCCTGTACCTCACAGTGGCACAGAGAAGACATGAAGAGGGAGCATAGCAATGCAGGGCCTATTCAGACTGAGCTGTCCTTTACTCCTCTCCCCCTACAACTTCCAGCATCCAGAGGCCAATTTGAAGGCTGCCCCCTAAGTGTCCTATGTAATGCCCACCAACCTATCCACCACAAATTTGTCCAGTCCCTTTCAGAAGGTGCCAAAACTATCAGCCTAAAGGGTACACTCTCTCTGCCATTACCCTTCCCGTCTCTCCCTTGCATATCCCTTCCCCATTGCAAATTCATTAGAAAAAGACCTGTGTTTGTGTTTTGCTTACTAGCACAGCAGCGTTTATACTGCAGCATCCATATCAGTGTTCTGGCTGCAAAGTGAGAATTTCACCTGCTGTTTGCAACAACCGGGTATTGAGATCTAGTCTGCATCCATCCCGAAAATAACCTTTCAGGCCCATCCTGTTAACTGTTTGATGCAACAGGTACTCCATCCCTTAACCTAGTGAGGACAAGTGTGGTTCCTTCTTGGTAGCTTAACTCGTCTCCAAGTTTGCCTACATTTCTTACCTGGGCTCCCTCCAGCCCATCCACAATACAGCTGCTAGAATTTTTCTATACCTGACCCACCAGGCTACCTCAGTCTCCTCTCTGAACTCCATTCCCAACTTCCTTCTGTTCAAGTCCCTGGAGCCCTAAGTTGCTGCAGACCTAAATTTGGTTTTGTGTTGATTAACTGCTTATCTGCAGTCTGTCATGAACACCAACTGGTTGCAATTAGCTGGGGAACAGAAGGAGGAGCAAGGAAATGCTCTTCTAAGGAATCTGGAAAGGTCTGAATATGGGAACTAGGGCAAAGAACAGCAGAGGGCAAATCCTACTCTGGACTCATACAAGTCCCAGTGGCAGTGTTCTCTCTGGGACGCTGTCAACTCTGGACCATCAGTAGGACGGTCGTGAAGCAATATATTCAGGGATCCTAGAAGAGGCTACAGCAACTGAGGCTGATTGTGCCTAAGGGCCACTGAAAGGATGCATATTTACAATACAAGTTCAGCTTTGCTCCTTCCCTTCCTGTCCTATCCTTCCTCTAGCTCAACCCCACTTCCTACATCCACTGTGCCCCAGAACTTTTTATGCCAGGGGCTATTGCAGAAGCTGCATGGAGTGGGTTTGGCACCTGGCATTAGGGCTTTCTGCATGAGGGAGTATTTCCTGGTGAGCTTTATGCATGTAATGATGAACAAGGCCCTCCATGTCTTGAAGTCATGCACAGATGCATCTCAAGCAGGTCCAGGGAGGTGATCCTCCCCCTCTATGCGGCACTGGTCAGGCCG
>NW_017728943.1:15038410-15068822 GCF_001723895.1 Crocodylus porosus | reverse complement strand
CTGGAACCAACTTCCAAGAGAAGTGGTGCTGGCTCCTACCCTGGGGGTCTTTAAGAGGAGGCTGGATGAACAGCTTGCTGGGGTCGTTTGACTTGGGTCACCGGACTTGATGATCTGCTCGGGTCCCTTCCGACCCTACCAACTATGAAACTATGAAGTCCCTTGGTATATCAAGAAGACCATATATTCCTGCCCCACAAGGTGTAATGAGGGGGGAGAATTAAAGTTCATTATCTGATGGAATGGGTGATTGAAGGGACATGAAATGCACTCTCTCTCTCTATCGCAGAGCTCTGGAGTTAAGTGCACACTGAAGCCTTGGTAACTATTTATTATATTATTAAGATCTAAAATCAGTTGAGTATCTGTGCAACTTTGTCCTTGATTGATGGGGAAAGGGGCCCTGAGGGAAGGGAAACCATTTTCCAAGAAAGAAGCTTTTAACATCAGAAAGCTAAACAGCCTTCCCCATCTTCGTACTTTACGTGGAAATAACTCAACGCATCATGTACGACCAGGAGGCAATAATGGAGGGTTCTGTAACGCAATACCAGGCGATCTCTCCCCTCAAGTCAGAAATGCAAAGATAATATGCAGGGAGATGCCAGGGACAACTCTCCAAAGAACAGAGGAAGGAGGGGTGGTGGGAAGATATGATGCCAGAACCAGCCCTAAAAAGGCACTCAAGTCGCCTACCTCATTATTGTCTCATTTATTATCCTCTCCTCCGCAACAGAAATGAAGCTTAAAGGCCCAATCCTGCCAGATGCTCAGCACACTCTTCTTCTGTTTACTGAACTAGCAGCTGAGGAGATGTACGGTCTTAACCTCCTCACATGCTTTTAACCAGTGGTTGGGCTCTTTCTGGCCTTGCTCTCCACTGTCTGGTATGCCCTGAGCCATTGTTCTTACCTGTGCAAAAGTAGCTATGAAATAGTACCAGTAATGGCTTAGACACAATACCATGGCCAAGGCAGCATAGATCCCAGCCCTGCATGTGGAGATCCATAACAGCTTAGCTATCCAGGCTGCCAAAAATTCAACCACACCAGCCAACTCCAGAGGCTCTCACAGCTGCTTCATTTTTGCAGGCTTTATCTAGTTCTCTCTCTAATTACTTTTATCCTTTCTCAGCATCAAAAAGTGTACAATGAGGACTCCAAGTAACCAGCCACTTGCAAGCATATGTAGATTTGAGCCATTCTTACCACCTCTGAGCTATGTATGCATGTCCTGAGGAGGAGGTAGGGACCCAGGCAAATATCATCTGATCACTACAGTGGGAGAAGTGATTATGGATTGTTAAAATGCATTGCACCGTGTTTGAGTATATAAAAAGCCCGTTTCATTAACAAGAAGCAGTACAGCACACAGGCAGAGTTGGAGGGAAGAGGACATTATGGAACATGCCCAGAGGCCAGCATACCAGCTAAGACACTTTTCTTCGTCTGCTGCCACTGTGACCTGGACTGCTTTCTTAAGCTCCAGGTGCAAACTAGATTCCCTGAAACATGACTCTTTTTCCAGATCTGCTCACCAGAACCCACTGGCCAAGCATTATTAACTCCCCCCCCAACACACACGCACATTAATGGTCTCAGCGTGCATCAAAGACAAAATAGACCCTAGGGAATTAACTCCTTTGTCAGCCCTAGCAAGGACTCTCCCAGCGAAAGGGGTGGGGGAAGCTAAACAGAAAAGTGTGAGGGGAGAAGAGATGCTTGCATGGGTGCTCCTTATATGTCACCTGACATTCTTCAAGGTTGAATTAACTTGCAAAATGGAGAGGCCAAAAGAACTGGGAGGCTTAGGGTCTCATCCTGACAAATACTGAGCACTCTGCTCCCAAAACCATCAAAGCTGTGACTGCCCAGAAACTCTCTAGAGCCTAATAGCAAAGAAGAGACAGGGTTGTAGCGAGTATAATGCAAATTCTTTGGTGAGGCAGCTGCACACAGCCCAACCCAGCCCTCTTGTTCTCTGCTTGCATATTAACACAGGGCAGTCAGCCCTGTGATACCCCACAGAACTTCCCCATGTCCTTTTGTGGCCTTTTCAGTGATAGAAGACATAAACATTGTTTATTATGACACTGTTCATTATTCTACAGGCCCCTCTCAGGATCAGGCCCATATTATTTATTTAAGCCATTTCTATGCTGACCTTCCCAGTGAAAGATCAGGGAGGCTTACAGAAAGGGAGGCAGAACAACTTAAAAACACCAGAATATATTACATAAAATGATACCAAAATAAAGCAGAAATCTGCTAAACAACATTGCAGCCTAGTTTTGGTTGCTAAATGCCTGCCCAAGCAGAAGGTATTGCAGTGCTTCTGAAAGATGTCCAGACTCAGGCTTTGGCAGGATTTAAGAGGAAGGGAGTTCCAGAGCTGAGGAGCTATTGCAGAGGGTGACCTCCCAGATATTTTTGCCAAGCAGACATTGGTGGTATGTGAAGGAGGTTTCCCTCAGCTGACATTAGGGACCATGAGGGAGCATAGAAAAGAGACAGCAGTCTCTTAGACAAGTGTGTCCTAGGCCATTTAGGGCCTTACAGGTCAAAACTAGCACTTAAATTGCACTCAGAAGGCTGCCAGGAGCCTGGTGACCCACCCCAGTCAGTAGGCAGGCTGCTGCATTCTGCACCAGCAGCCACCTCCAGATAGTTTTTAAGGGAAGCTCTACACAGAGCACATTACAATAGACTAGCCTTGAAGTTATAAAGGCATGGATGGTGGTGATGAGTCTGAAAGAAAGGGTCACAGTCTTTTCACCAGATGGAGTTGGGGAAAGGGACTCATAGCCACCACCACCACCACCTGCATATTGCAATGATGAATATACAGATGCAGCAGAGGACACAAGAGCACCCCAAGGGCAATTCAGGAGAGTGTGGTTGGGATAAGACCAGAGGGAACCACCTATCAGAGGCAATCATGGACAGCTTCCTCCCAGGCTTTGCCTCTGCCCGCATATGAATGAGGGCATTTCCTTCTCTCTATTCTCCTGTGGTTCCTGTTGGCATCTCTTTAGATGGTAGATCTAACGAAAACACGGGAGAGTCTGTTCTTTGTGACCACAAGGTTAATAAGACTGGAATGCAGAAGCATCAGGGACTGTAGAGGGAATAATTCCTTTTAAAGGTAGAGATAGGAAGGTAATAGGTGGTAAGTGTGACATTTCAGCAATGAGGAGTCCAGCTTAATTACCTGCAATTGAAAAGTAGGAAGTTATATATTAAAGCAGAACAACTGGAAACTTTGACTGTTCAAGAAAATTTACTATCATTAACTCTCTGGCTTCCAAGCATGCTTGCTAGTTTTCAATGGTCCTGGCCAAATATCAACATGGATAATTATACTCAGGTTATCTACAGCTCCTCCAGTGTTTTCAGTTAGACCAGGGCTTCTCCACACTGTTAGCCCTGAAGTATAGTCCAGCGATACACTAGCATTTATCAAACGGTATTTTGTTGCACCTCAGAACTGGCTGCACGTTGGAAGTAAGTACAGCAAATGCAGCCTGTACTCAGGTTGGCTAAATAGGAGAATATAAGTGTATGGTTATTCAGATAATGTATTGGCACTTGGATAGGGATATCATGCACATCTGTTAAGTGGTTGAAGATTATTTGGTAGAATTTGCATGACTTGAGTATTGCTGATATTCATGATGTCTGGCAAATGTAATATCTGAGTCACCCATTTCGTGTGTGTGTGTGTATATATTAAAGACAGACATATGCTTTGTAGAAAGCACTGGGACTGCTGGGTAACAGATGAATGAATGTGTGTGTCAATGAATGAGCAAACAGCTACCAGTCTTTAGCTCAAGATCCTTTCATGCTTTCTCTGTAGAAACAGACCCATATCAAACTCCCAGTCCAACTACCTCTGAACCCTGAAGGTGCTAAAATCTACCTGCAACTTTACTCTTCTGCTGTTGCCTAAAGAATACAGGTGGATCCAGGATTTTATAAAGGGAATGAGGAAACAGCAGCTGATGCTGCAGGGCTTGCTGTACCGGCTGCTCCTAGCCTCCCTATTCCCTCTGTGAACAGATGCGTCATGGAAGCAGCAGCCTAGGTTTTTAAGTCTGTCAATCAGGTAACAACTTACCCTCCCCAATTCTTCTGCTCCGTGCACAGCAGCATATCCCTACTCCTTCCCTCTCATTCCCTCTCTCCCCTGCCTGCCACTACCATTTCCCCCCACTGACCAGGGGGCTGGAGGTAGGTTTCAGAGATGTTCGTGCCTGACTCCAGTGGGCTGCACATGGAGCCAGGTTTGGCTTGAGACAGCAGCAGTGGCAGTCGTAGCAGCAGCAGCTGCAGCCAGGTTATCTTCCCCTGTGCCTGCTTTTAGGCATGCAGGAAACACCAAGGGGACCAGGCATGGAACAGGTACCTTACCATCACTGCTGCTGTCTCTGGCTGAGCCCAGGTCCCTGCAGAGCCTAACTGGAGCAGGCAGGAGACTCAGAGCCTCCTCTACCCTCAGGGGCAGCCACAGACAGCAGCAAGGGTGTTCAGGAGATGGAGGTAAGAAACAGGGGGGGAGGTGCTGCTGGGAATGCAGGGGGCTGGGACAGGGGGAATTCTTACCCACTTAGGTGACTTTTAAAAAGTTTCCAGGCTCCTGCTCCTGTGACACTGTTGACTGAAAGAGAGGTGCATCTGTGCCACTGTGCCCCCTTTGGAGATGCCCCTGGCTAAGAAAACAGGGATACAGACAAACTAACAAGTTTCAGATAATTAAAAGGAGGCAGAGTCATATTGCACATCAGCTGCTTGACAGTAACTGTCAGGTATGCACAAATACCCTGTGGTAACTGGGGCAGCCTACCTTGGAGTAATACAGGGGTATTATTATGGTTAAGGTTTCATTTACCATGGGGTAAATGCAGGTAAGTGAGCAGTTGCTGCAGAGCAGCTGACACTTGGGTCTCAGCAGATGATTTACAGCTAGTTACTATAAATGTGCACAGGAAGAAAGTGTGTGTGACTATACTTGCCAAAAACTTCCAAATGCCAAAGTATGTTTTAGTGATAGGTACTTTAAACAGCACCTTTTTTCTATATGCTTCACAGACTGGGTTTAGGTCCTTGTCCTTTAAAGCAGTTTGGTTATAGCAACTTCCAGTGATGAGAGCAGCTAATTACCCTTTGCATTTGGGCATATAGCTAATTAACAAATAATTCAATTTTTATAAGGCATCCAAAAGACTTATTTACAAAAAGTCAGCCTTGCGGTCTGGCATAGTCATGTGAAGGGGGCCTTAAATCTTCACATCTTGACAAGGCTTCAGAAAGCCTCACAGGCAATTATTTCAGGGCCTTATGGCTGCTTCACACCAACACAGGAGAAATGGAGAATTTTGCAGAATGTCCCTCAATCTTCTGGATAGAGCAAGCCAAAAGTATGCAGGAGCCACTAAAACTTGAGGAAATATGTGAGCAAAGGAGAGGCAAAAGCTTTGCGAGGCATATAGGTCTCCTGTGGCAGTCACAAATCAACAAGATGCGTTCCCTGTGGAGCTCCTAAATGCTGTACTGGAGAAGCCAGAGAAACCTAGGAGCCTTATAAAAATTGAATTAGAAGAACTAATCAAGGGGTGCTAGACTCCACTAATTAGGGAGAAGAGAGAACCATAAGCCTTGAGAAACAACTTGGCTTAGTAATGGCTCCTTACTTTGGTTCATAAAAACAAGTCAAAAGGAAATGAACCAACCAGCTGGAGTTTGGGCTGGTGTGGGCACTAAGGGGCATGGTTGACAGCCCAGAGGTCACAAATTCAAGGCCATAACAGAAGCGCTCACAGCATAGCCCTTTCAGATTCCAATGAAACTGCAGATGACCTTGTCACAAGGACACAAGGAAGGAAGGACTAACCAAGCAACAGAACACTGACAGCATCAAATTCAGATTGTTACTCTGGTCCCAATCCTGTAAACACATGCTGAATTTGAAGCACAAGTAGCTCTACTGAGAATCCTTGAGTTTAAAGTTATCTACACACATGTTGCCAGTGAAAACTATACCTAAAAAAGCCCCAAACCCAAACATTTCAAAACATACAAACAGGTAAGGGGAGGTAGAAAAATAATCAATGAAACTCCTAGTTTAAGGATTCTTTGCAAATAGGTGTACACAAATAAAATATCTAAGTGCATATTCCCAAAGTAACCTGAAGAATAGAGCCATCTCGCACAGGTAAGATGGGCATGACCATGACTTTGGAGTTTTTTTGTGAATTTCCATATAGCATACAAGTAAAAATGCCATGCATTCCAGAGATTTGATGTTTCTCATCCTTCTCTCCTCCATGCAATTTAATCTGGCAAGTAATGTACTAGTCTGATTTGATGAAATGGGCACTCTGACCCTCTCTTTACACTTAAAGATTGATTGATTGCACATTGCTTAACAATTGTGCTGTAGCAAACAATCAGTCAAAGAGAGCAACACAACCTAGGTCACAACATTTAATTTCTCCTAGCAACCTTTCACAGTTGTTACTTCCTTGTTTATGCATAGGAACTTATCTCCTGCTTTGTAAAATGCACTATATTTCTATCCTCATTTCTGTAGCCTCCTGTAGGTAAAAATATTTCCTCATTTGACACACTAACACATAATTCCCCAGGCAGTTGCCACGGTTTGTTTACAGGCAAACCCATCCACTTAAGAATATTTTAAAGGAATGCATGCCTCATTAATGATTTCTGAGATTGTTTAAAAAAAGAGACCCTCCCCCTCCCAAATTCTTTTTTTTTTTGGGTGCCATTCTTGCTGTTAGCTTTCTACATTCTTCTCAGATTTTGACAATGAAAATCAATTAAATCAGTTGCACTTTTTGCTTCCAGTCAATTTCTCTATCAGGTGACAAAGCAGTGTTAAGACAGCTGTTTGCACTGGAACTTTTAAAAATAACTCCACTGCTATGAGGCCATTGGTTTTGAGAAAATTTGCCTTTACAAAATAATTAAGTGATCAGGCAAATTGGAATTGACAGCATCTCTTTACAAAACAAAATAAAGCTCACCCTTGCAGGATCCTCATTATACTACTGTTTGGGTTTCACCCTCTGAGCTTGTGTGCTTAGGAACTTGGTCTGAGCAGACTGAAGTCCTGTCTCTTCCCTCTGGCAGACTTCCTAAACAAAGCCTGTCCCCTATTAGGACACCAGTAGCTTAAGCCCACCCATGTGACAGAGCTCCAGCCTTGTGGGGGCATCTTAGGCACTTAAACAGGCAAAGGTGATGCTGAAAACCAAGCATTCAGGTTTTGTAAGGGTTCCCAAAAAACAACCACTCTACTTCAACAAGCACAAGAAATATACAGATCTGTAGAACAAGATCACAACTTACACACATTTTCCTTCCTCAGTTTCTTTAGTATGCTGGAGTATGTTTTGGGCTTCGTCAGAATTCTCCAAGACATTCAGCATATCCCTCCTACACAAGCAGTATCTCCTCCAAAGTACAGTCGCTCATGCTGGTACAGCTAATTTCCTCCATCATCAGTTGATCCCAGAGTTAGAACAGAAGGGTCTGGTTTGAAAACATTACAGAGCATTTCTGTTCAGCCTCTGGCTTTGTAAAACCTTGTTTTAACAAAAATCAAAGCCACTGGCCAAATGTGAATGGACAGCATCCCTTAAAAATAAAAATGAACTAAGAGAATGCCTAAACTATATGTACACCAGCATATGACACGTTTGACAGTCATAACTCTTCCAGAGAGTCACCATCACTATGTACAGTACCTCACCAGAAATGGCACAATTTGGAGAAGAAGGTAACTGGTCATGAAATAGGAGTTCTTTCCCAGGACTTAGAAAAATTGGCCCGAAGCCATAATTTTATTTTTATTTTATTTTTACATTTACTGACAGCTCATCTGATGAACTACAGACATGGTAGTGGTAAAAAAAAATCCTCTCTCTACTGACAAGTCTCTTTAGCAATTGCTTTGGCTTTTTAAATCTTGCAAAACTGACAAAAAAGACAGAGAGAGAGAGAGAAAGGAATGAATCTTTGGTCCCCAGTAGTCTTCTTGCAGTCCATTACCCTGTTTTAAACTTGTTGTTGCTGACATGCCCTACTGACATTACTGTTTGTAAAGTCAATGACTTTTAAAATTAGAGTTCAATTAACTAATTTTAAATGCTGCTGTGCATTAGGTATCACCAAGATGAACCCAATAAACTAGGTTTCATCTCCCTCCTGCTTTCCAGTCTTTTGCTAAAGACTAGAAAACTAAGTTGACTCCATTCACTTCAAATCTGGTGGAAAACTCTTACTCCCACTTAGAGGTAGCCTTTACGGGGAAAAATTTGTAAAGCTATCTTTTATCTTACAGTGAGAAACAAGATTAGTTTTATACTGTAAAGTCAGCAGGAACTTTCACTATAGCACAGCTACAGTCCAGAGAAGTGTTAACTGGAAGAATTAATTACGGAAAGCACCTGTACCATGTATTCGCCCAAAGAAGAGAGCTAAGAGAATTCCAAAGAACTATTTTACAAAAGACGAACAGGATTTAACAATTTATTTTAAACACAATGCACTTTCAGCATGGTATAATTAACCAAGAAAACTTGGGTACATGCTCTCCATGTTTATACTATATTCATTTGTAAGCACTTTCCAAGCTGCTTTGGAAAGCTGCGGTAGTAGACTTATAGATTATATTAGAGAATGAACCAAATAACAGAAACGATTTTAAAGTGAAAGGCACTTGGGACCTTAGGGGTCATCTTCCTTGGGAGAAAATTATTCCTCTTGCAAGTGGAACAAACTGGAACATGCATCAACTGTAAGGGAGACCAAGTTCATCACATGAAAAAGGAGGGAGTCAGGATGCAGTGTATTCTGATAACGGGGAACTGATGAGGAGGGCTATGCAGATTCAGTGAGTGTTATGGAAGAAAAATGCATACCATGTAGTTCATTATAAAGGGAGTCAAAACCAAGAAACCCAAAAGACAAGATAATAAAACCTACTAACTACCAACCCTGTCGAAGTAACTGCTTACTGGCTTGGTTCTACACTTGAATTTTGCCAGCACAGCTGTGCTAGTTAGGATTGAGAAGTCACACCCCTAAGAGTTATGCCAGCAAAAGCCTTAGGACACACACATGAAAATGTTACCATAGACTCAAAGAAATTAAGGGCTGGAAGGGACCTCAAAAGGCCATCAAGTCCAAACTCCCTGCTGTAGGCAGGAATACTGCTGAGATCAAATGATCCCAGTGAGGTCCATGGGGGTAATGGAGGGTGGGACTTTGTAGCATTTCAGTTGCTTCACCTTGAGCCGTGTGAGAATGTTCTTACCCCATGGTAAATAAATAATAGTCCTCATTCGGGGGGGTAAATTACCCTAGATTATCTTTTTACACACCAGATAAGCACACACACAGGCAGTTACTGTGAAGCAACTTATGCTCTATAAAACTACGCTTGTGTGTACCTCAAGGTAATTGTGTTGTAGGCCCACATCCCTTGTGGAGATGGAATTTTAGCATCAAAAATAGTCTGTTTGCTGGCATGAGTTTACTTCATTCAAGGAACTAGTAATAATTGTTCTGGTAAAAGGAGCCAGTAAAAGCTGTATCTCCACTAGGAGTTTTCCTAGTGTATTGGTCAAGCTGTACCAGGAAACCTTTCTAGTACAGACAAAGCTGGTGACACCCAACAGACAAGTGAAGGGAGCTGTTTTGTGAGGTGCGCTCAGCCACCCCTACCCTGCAGAAATGAGTCACCAGCACTCTGCCACCTGTGCACCAGCTGGCGCGAGACTTCTGCTAGGAGCTAGGCTGGCATTAATACTGGCATTATTTTTTTCCTGGAGAATACCAAAGCCTTACATTGCGGCTGAAGGCTTGTTATCACCTTCTGTAAAATGTGAAGCAGCTGGGCAACATGTCTCCTTGAAAGGAGACATAAGCTGATTTAGGTAAAACAAGAGAGATTTCATAGGATTTAATTTGAATGCGAGATCCTTGATTTCCATTATGCAACCTGTCTCAAACCACTTGCTACATGAGTTGGTGGGTTAAAAGACATGCTGTGATCTTAAGGGAATGCTCTTAGGCACGTTCTTTAAGTAATTGAATTAAATCACTCCTCCACGTACCAAATTTCCGGAGGAAAAGTCAGTGATGATACACATATGGGATTTTATGAAAAGCACTTGTGTTTGGAATTAAACGTCCTTTGGCAATCTCAAAATGTTATGGATTAACAAGCAGGTGGGCTCCACCCAGTGATTTTCGGATGTAATCAGATTTTGAATCTTGTGACTCAGAGAAGAGTGCCCTGCTCCCACGCGCAAGAGACCACACCTGTGTAGAAGGGGTAATTTTCATGGAAAGTTTTCTACAGGACACCCACCCACGTAACAAAAGAGAGGTTGTGACAAAAGTTCAGTCTTATGCCTCAGTCTTTTCTTTCTTCCTCTAACTCAATCTTCAGCATTACCCAGGACTCCCCATGCCTCACAGCATGATCATCCCTCTTCAGTACTTATCTGTCCCTTTCATTACTATGCCTATACTCCCAACAGTCCCAGTGAAGTAGAGCAGTATAACTGTCCCCAGTGTATCAACTGGGAGCTGAAGAGCAAAGAGACTAAAAGAAGTCTCTCTGGCTAACCCTCTCTACCCTGACTTCTCCAAAGAGAATCCAGACCTACCTTCATTTGAACTTACTGTCCTAGTGCATCTATGCTGTTCTCTGTATCATTCATTTTCTGACAGTGTGTGAGGTGGGCCAGGCTGGATGGAGACCAGGCATTGAAAAGTACCCACAGAACAGATATTACTCTAGGATATGTTAACAGAACCTGGAGAAGGGGAAGGAAAGTTTGGTTTAAATTACAAATGAAAAGGATGGAGCAGTGGTTACAATGGTAGCATTGGACCTTAGACACCCAGATTCATCTCTCTACTCTGGCACAGACTTCCTGTATGGCCTTGGGTGCTTCAATGTCCCACATGTCAAATGGGCATGTTTCCCTACACTACAGGGGTATTGTGGGGAGTAACACATAAAAGATGGCAAGGTGTTCAGATACAGTGAAAACTGGATCCATGTAGGTACCATAGACAGACATTGATTGGGAGAGGTTTTTTCTTTCCCTTACTTATGCTGATGACAAGTGCTGGGTAAGTTTGCTGGGCAGTGTACAATTTGCATAGCAAATTGCAGCATGCAAACATTTTCTTTTTCAAATGCGTTTCTTATTCAAAATTATTCAGAACACATTTGATTGAAACATATTTCAACCTATGGGCTACAAACAGAACTATTTTCCGTGATTAAATCAGATTCAAAACCTCTGATTTTTTTGGCAGAGAAAACAAAATATTAGACTTTTCAAACAAAAAAGCAGTCTGTGTTATAGATGAAGTCTAGCCATGATCCATCCAATATTATTCTGTTCATGTGACTGCAGCAAGGTCAGACAAAACTGTTAGTCCTCCCTGATTGGATGACTTTCAAAATGACACACCGTTTTCCAAGTAATCCCCCAAATGCTTTTGTTGCATGTTTGCATGAGGATCCACAGCAGTTTCAAAGCCTACAATTTCACTCACAGAAATATTTCTGAAATGTAAGCACAAGGAGCTTTGAACACAGGCAAGGCAAAACGTGCTGTTCCTGTTGAAACAAATGTTAGCAAATGCTTTCTTTTTTTACAGAGTTCATTTACCATAGCTCTTTCTGATGACAGGCTGCTGGGGAGCAGAGTTATGACATCCAGAAACTGACAACAAGAGCAATAAAAACTGACATATATCATGAAAGCCAAGCTATAGCACCATGTGTAATTAACAGAGAGTGTAATTATTCACCTCGAGAAGGACTTTGATGGATGCATCCTAGTTAATTCTTTTTCTTCTGCTTTCTCTCTCTCTCTCCCTCTTTCCCACCTCTCCCCACCCCCTTGAGTGGGGCAGGTTGACTTGTAGCTTTCAGTTATTTGCCCTACTCCTTTTCCAGTGGTTGTGTTTCATTCTGGGTTACAGCCAGGTTCAAACCAGATCCCTGGATCTAAAACTCCTCGAAGCCCAGAGGTGTTTATTTCCAGACTTCAGAGTAGGATCTGAGGTTTGAATAGACCAAACCAAGAACCAGGGAACTAACACCTCTGAATTTTGGAAGTGCTAGGATCCAAATGTGAACTTCCTAGGTGGACTCAATAGAAAGGTCAGAAACTAAGCAAATGAGATAGGGTCATCTTAGTATGGGAGTGACCATGTGAGTACTTAAAGTCTCTGAGCAGAATCAGACTTACAGGAGCACTCTTTCCCTGCCTAAAAGTGTTACACTCTTTATACACATTCCCAGGGGTTGTCCCAAACCAAAGACGATCAATTACTGCTTCCATATCCACTGGAAGCAAACCTCACAGAAAATTTGACATCTCCTTCACAAGTAATCTAATACCTTTTCTCATGGCCAGGGAGCTGCTGAAAAAGGAACTTGAATGTTGTCTGTGTGGTTCAAGTGGTGGACTATGAGGTATATTACTGATACACAGGCTTTTGGCATGAGAGAAGAGGGAGCTAAGGAGGATTTGGTACAGCCTCAATATAATCTGAGGAGGACTGCCACCCTGTAAATAACAGCATTTTTAAGATCCATAACTGAGGACAGGAAGAGCTAGTGGCTGGATTTGTGACTAAAAGCCCAAGGTTGGTCAAACGAATGAGAGAAGCTCTGAGACTTCAATGGGAGATAGATTCATCTACTGCATACACATTGACCTTAACCTGATCCAGAGACTGCTGAAGCCAATGAGAGCTTTTCCATTGACTTCCTTGGGCTTTGGATCAGGTCCCATATAAGTGCAGATTGCTGCCAGAAGCTATTTAGTCTTAACCAACAGACACAAGCATTTGAAAAGCCACTGGACTCTGAGTGACCCAGTAGCAAATGAGCATCCATGTAGAATCATTTCAGAAAAAGGAAAATGGGAATGAAGGGGACGAGGAAAGCAATCAGAATAGAAATAAAAGATTTTCTGACAATCAAACATTCCTAGGCATTTGTTGGCTTTGAGAATACGAGCCAAGGAACAGCCTGGTGCTTGGTCAAATATACTATAAATGCAAAGAGGAAAAAAATCATTTCTCAAAGCTGTGTCACACAGCATAAGCCAAGATGGTCCACGTGCTTAGAGAATAGAGAGGCAGTGGGGATGGAAATTTCAAAGTAAATGGTTCAAATTGGCAAATACAGCTCAACTTTAATGGTAAGGCTGTATCTTTTAAATTGGATGACTGCAGAGTGTTGCAAGGAAAATATTAGGACTAAAACCAAAATAGCCGCTAAGTTAGTAAAAAGTGACGTGTGCTCTAAAGGCTAAGGAATCCCAGGCACACTAAGAGGATACTCAGATGCCTGCTGAGGCTTATGATATCTAGAAGAAGGCTACTTTATGGGAGAAAAGGCCATCATTCTAATGATTTCCACTCCCCAATCCAATTACTCCAGGTGCAAAATAACCACCTGAGTTTGATAATAACAAAAAGCTGGGAGTTACTGGTCAAGGAGAATGCTGTATGGATTGGATGGAGTCTATGGCTGTAGTTGAAAAGCTTAAAGTACTATGAATACATACAGATCCAGGTGATTAAAATAGCATAGGTTGTGAGCAGTATCTGGACAAAAATAGTGAAATTGGGAGAGATAAGTTCTCAAAAGGGAAAATATATTCTAAATATTAGATGTAGGAAATACACTTTTTGAAGAAAAAAATAGTAGAAACAAACTCTGAGCTAGTGCTTTTTATTATACCACTTGGATAACATACCGTGAATTTAAGCAAAGGCCATTTGGTACAAGTGCTGCTCCCAAGGTATTACAAAGAGTAATTGCGCAGATCTTTGAGGGATTACTAGGTGTCAGAGTTATAATGGATGATGTTTTAATTTGGGTATAAGGAAGTCAACGGGCAGAAAGTCTTTGGCAAGTCTTGCAGGGAACAAGAGACAGAGAGATGCTGACACTGTACATAAAAAGTCAAAATATAACCTAGCACAATGCATTGGCTAGGAGTTGAGCAAAGATGGCTTAATTTGCTGAGCCAGGTAAAATAAAAGCAATAGCTAAGATGCCCACTTCACAATGTAAATTGGGTCTACGGAGATTTATAGGGATGATAATCTGTATGTCATAATTCACTCCAAATTTATCTGTGGTCAATAAGCCCTTAAGGGAATTACTGGGAAATTACATTCCCAAGTATCAGGGAGATAAATATAAACAAGCATGTGAGTCATAAAAAAAAAAAGCCTTGATTACCAGTCTGCTCATTTAAAAATATCACAATTTAATGAAACCCATTGCACTGACACCAGACCCATCTTCCAAAGAGCCATCCTCGGTACATATTTCACACAGCTATTTTACACTGAGATTTCTAAGAAAGACAGTGAGAAATCATACCCATATCCCATCAACATCCAAATAAGGAAGAGAAGAAGAGAGACATACAAAACAGTTGGCTAGGATGGTTTGGTGAGGGATGAACCTGGGCAGGCAACCGAAGTACTTGAGCTCCTGAGTCCCTTCCAGCCCTGTTTTTCTATGATTCTAAAACCAGATCACGAACTACATAGAAGCATCCTTTAACAAAGTCGTTAGTATCACCTAGAACCAGATGGATGAGACAGAGGATGTAATAAAGTGAAGGAAGATTTCAAAAGCAAAAGGTGCAAGTTAGGTACCTCACTCGCATTAGGCAGCTGGATGTTCAGCTACAATTTGCGCCTTTGAACATTTTCCCTATGACCTTCATACGGAACACAATCAGTCAGAGCTGAACACCAAGCAGCCCTATTTATAGATTTCATAGACATTAGGGCTGGAAGGGACCTTGGAAGATCATCGAGTCCAGCCCCCTGCCTGAAGGGCAGGAAGTCAGCTGGGGTCATAGGATCCCAGCAAGATAAGCATTGAATTTGCTCTTGAAGGTGTTCAATGTAGGTGCTTGAACCTATTCTGTCAGCAAACACAGGAAAATAAATTGAAATACACTGAAATATAGCGCATTCCTCCTAGCTGCACACTGGAAAGACATACATTTGCTTAGCTGCATAACATAACTGTTGCCAATTTTTTGCCCATTGCTTATATTAGCCCAAATGCTGGCTACTTGCATGTGGGCTAAGGGCATAAACAATTTAAGTGCATAGGAGCACTTTGGCCTCACTGTCTGCTATAATGGAACTGTATACCAGTTGGTGAAACCAATCTGTTGCTGTTAATTTTTGAGGTTGCTATTAGAGGCATAAGGTCTCTGAAATAAGGTTAGGAGCTGTAATTAGATGTGAAAAGCTCAGGGTATACTATTCCTGTAGTTAAGGAGAATCCTTTATATTAAGTCCCTATAAGTGAAAACTTGGTGTAAATGCATAGTTTCTTTCCTCTCCTGAGGATATGCACTTAAACAGAATATAGTGCATCAGATCTTCCCCACAGGACTGAAATCTTTACTTTCACCCATCTCTGCCTCCTAGCAGAATGTGTTTAAGAGATGCACAGTACAGTGATCACTTTGGAGGCCAAGTACAGCCACCTCTACTTGGGGGAGGCAGCAGCTGTTTTGCAGCATACAGTAAACACAGCAAAACAGTGTTTTGCAAGCAAGAAAATTAAGAATATTCCTACCAACAGTGCAAGAGGAATTTAAATGGCAGGATATAATGAGCTGCTTTGGAATGGAGCCAAGGCACTGATGTTAATGTCCCTGCTCTTATGAAAAGTGCCATGTGATCCTTAATGACAACAAACCATCAGATCCTCATTTTTACATGACATCTGAAAGACAACTCCTCTGGCTGTACGGTGATACCTAGTGCAGCAGCACAGTGCTGCATTCATTCTGACTCAGAACTGCCCTCTGATGAATCAGCACCAATGGTTCCTTGCACTTCTCCTTTCCAGACAACTGACCCAGCTGTATGCCATTTAGCTTAAGAGACCTGTGAGGATCACAATATAAGGTGATACGGCTACAGGCTATAACACAGCAGACATCAAGGACTGGGGGTAGGGAACGGAGGCTGTGACTACAGTTTAAGGTTGGAAGAGAGCACAAGACACGTGTGTACTGATTCTCATCAAAAGTCCATCACATAAAACAGTAAAAAAAATGTATTCTGTCTCCATGAGATGACCAGGCGTGCACTGACAGGGCATGCTGCATGTCAGCACTGAGAAGCAGAGCCTGCGTGGGCAGCCTAGGACTGGAATCGCACCTGTTTCCAAGGGTCAGCCTAAGAGTCACAAAAATATAGAAAACCCATACTGAAATAACAAAGAATAATGCAGGTCAGGCCTGAAATGCACTGGCAGACCTTTCTGGGAGGATGGGGACAGGACCAGAACAGCAGTGGGGGGGCTGCAGAGCAGGAGCGAGGGGCATTGGGCAGAGTTGTGTGTGGAGCCCAGGCCTGGAAGAGCAGGGGGGAGCTTCAGGGCAGGAGGGAGAGGCAGGGGTAGAATTTTGTGTATGAGACCATCATCCCTACCCCTAGGCCCAGGCAGTGCCATCCAGCTTTCACATGCACCATATTCTGCTGCATTTCGGAAAAGAACAGGACTAAACTCTGCAGCCCCAACTGCTCTGCAGCACTTGTTTGATGGAGGCCTCCTCCCAGCATCTGCATGTAAAGTCCTACACCCTGCAGCACTGCAGAAGGATGAATGAACAAAAAGGTAGTGATGTCACTGCCAGAAGCCCCAGTGCTGGGGACAGAGGTATGTGTACATGGCATCTCTGCCCTGCTGCCACCAGCTCTGTTTTGTGTTAGGTTTTTTTTAATACATTGTCTCCATCGCCCACCCACTCCCAGTGCCTGAGTCACAGGCTCCTGAGGCAGTTCTGATCTGCACTGAAATGCTAATGCAATAGCTCACAGGTTCAAATGCTCTGCTTTGTAGCCTCCCTCTCCCAGCTTTTGTTTCTCTCCCTCTCCTCATTATTGTAGCAAGGGAAAGAAAGAAAAACACTTCAGAAATGAAAGATTAGTTTGCTGTATCATAAAGATGAGCTTTGTAATCACTTTCCTTTAAGCAAAGAATTAAAAGATAATAAAAGCCCTAATTAAGGACCTCGTTAGCTTAACTAGATTTTCATATGCAAAGTGATGTTCCCCACGTGCTGTTGCTGCCTGAAAATACTGCCTGGCCCTATGTGAAGCACCTGTGTCAACTCCCCAAAGCATCCTCCTTCCTCCCTTTTGCTTCACAACCTTCTTCCCTCCCTCTTGCTTTTATTTCCCCTTCTATCCCAGATTTTGGCTTGGTTCAGGCTGGCATACTGATCTGATCTGACAGTGTGCAAGACCAAAATGGAGCAGCACAGGCCAGCGTGGACCAAGGGCAATGGAACCAAGCGGGGAATGCAAGACAGCTGAGTTCACAATGCATCTCAGACCCACCTGGGCCAAGACTGCATAGGGAACGGCTGATCTAAAGATAGGTTTCAGGCCTGAGGGAGGTAAGGGTATATGAAGCCAATTCGGGCTAGTAAGATACAGCTGAAGAGAAGGGACCCATTTGAGTACATGGAGAAGAACCGGGTCAAGAGGTATCAGACATAAGCTGTCTTGGAGCAAAGGTGTGCAGAGCAGAGCTAAGGGCACCGTGAGGCAAGAGCTGGGGTCTGGGCAGCCCAGCTCAACACAGCCAGCAGAAATTCTGCACTGATTCTTGCAAATCTTATGGCATAAATCTCTCTCTACAGCTCTGTCTTCATCTTATGGAAGTGATGTAGGAGGACACTTTTTGGGAACAGCCATAAAACTGGCAGAAGCCACAGGGAGTCATGAAGGCTTAGGATGGTAAGGGAATAAAGTTGCTGACCATGACCAGGTTCTCCATGAGAAATCAGCCGAGCCCACAGGTCCTGTGTTTGGCACAGACAGCCAGGCACTCCTTGGCAGAGGAAATGTTTTGCACAGAACCAGGCATTAGTTTGTTTGTAACAATCAGATAAACTCCTACAGCTGGGAACTCAGCAAGAGCTGGGAATCAGGGCTTTCATCCTCGTTAAATCTGTAATCGAGGTCTCATTCTACTTTGCTCAAATCCTGCTGTGAGTGGGAGCAAAAGCCTCTCAGTGCTGAGCTATGTAGTCACCTGGAGGGACAATTAGTAATAAGCCCATTGGAAGGAAGGGAGGGAGCACTAGGATGGGCCAGTAAGGGTTACCAGGGGGCCTGCAGGTCTATACAGACATCAGGTAGGAGCTCCCATTTTCTCAGTCTGGGGCTAGAAATTTGTTTCTCTCTACAGAAGCTTTCGGTGTCTGAGGACGTGCTCTAATCTTCACCAGAGGTGGCACAAACTCTAGGTGCAAGAATGGACCCTACCTGATAATATAAACCTGTCCCTGAATCTCAAAGCCTTGAAATCTGAGTTCCAATCTAGTTTTTAAACTGCTTCCTTACAAAGGGATCAATCCTTACAAAATGATAATCCAGGCCAAGACTCAGCAAAACCCAGTAGGATGAGTGGTAATGCTCACCCTATCTCTGTATGGCTGGCAGAATAGGCCCACCTACTGGCTTTCATCTGGAGGCACCAGAAAGGAGTCAGTTAGGCTTCAAAGTGACCCAAAGGACCTTAGAGTGGACCTGAGCACCCCCCACAATGCTCTCAGCCAGCTCAAGTGTGAGCTTGGGGCTCCTACTCCACTTCATTTGCCCATCTAGGGTGCACAGCAGCAGCAGCAAGTGGACAGGGCTTATTTTGTCAGCTGCGATGCCAGGGTTAGAAAGGAAGCCATGTAGACTTGCCCTTAGCCACGTGGGTTGTGATGTCAAACTGTCAGTAAGAGACGCAGGGAATTCCCTGGGTGCTGAACTGAACTAACCCTTGTCTCTCCTCTATGAGGTGAGAGAGGGCTTTGGTCTGAGGATTTGATTCAGCTCTGGATAAATATGAAGTCACGATCCAAAGACAGTCTCTGTCTCTAGCATTCAGAACACAGAGACTTGAGCTGGGCCTGTCTCTAATCATTATGAGGAATCATGCTGAAAAAGAAATTGCCAATGTGTCTTAAATATAGTTTTAAATAATCACCAACAATCAAAGCACTTTTACGATGTTATGGGTTGCATGTGAGGCAATTTGCTGCCGAGGTCATACAAACAACCTTAATTCTGGCCTTCTCCCATTTCTCACCTAGCAGAGCTCCGAGTATATCGTAACGATTAGAACAACTTTGCAAAATGTTGCAATTATTCACGTCAAATGAAAATGTAATACAGTTAGCATGCAGGCTGGCTCCCTGCTGCTGATGTTGATGATTATTACTATTAGAGCATGACCAATTCTGCAAAGGGTATTCGTGAACAGTCAATTGCATGTAAACAGCAGATTGGCTTTGATGGTATTTGTAGCCCATTTCATTTGCTCCTTGTGAACATTAATATAAATAGGCTTTGGCTTGCAAGTGTGCCCCCAGGGGAGAGGAAAAGTCAGGAATACCTGTCCAATGAAGAAGAGTGATCTGGCAGGTTCCAAACTGCCATCTTGCTGGCCCATGGTGAGTTCCAGGGTGACCCAATAATTGAGAAGATGCAATACCATGCAACTCAACTGACAAACCACAGCTCTAACAGAGGAGGGAAGAAACCAAAGCAAGTCATGGCATTAAATGCTGGGCAACTCTGTGCTATGACATGTACTTCCTCACTTAGGAGCATCTCTGCATGGATCACTTGCTTAGACCTTGATCCAAAGTCCACTAAACACAGTGGGAGTCATCATAGTGACTTCAACATCATGGCTTTTGTAGCAGAAGGGGGCTAGATTCACTGAGTAATTTGTTTGCTTTGAATAGATGGCTCAGCTGCAATGATTCATTATTATCATCAACATTCCTCCCCTTTCCAAGGTGCCTTTCACTGGAGTACCTTTTTCTTTACTCCCTAGAGGGGAGTGACACTAACTTCTCCTGCCCAACCTGAGCTGCTGACTTTGGGCCAAACTCTGCTCTGAGTTACACTCAAGTGCATCAGGGGTAACCTAACTAACTGAAGTGAAATTATGCAGAAATGCAGGGGTGTAACTCAGAGTGGAGTCCAGCTCAGGGAAGCAAGAGGTAGCTATTGCCAGGGGCATTGCCTTAGACAATGCCCTGACTGCTGCCAGCCCTGTTTATTGCTAGGTGTCCTAACAGTGTTGTAGTTCAGGTTCAGCCGAGTCTCTTCTACTAAATTCCACAGCAATAGGACACTGTAGGTTTCTGCATCCCACAAGCTCTGTCCAAGAGAAAGGCCCTCAGACCCCTTCCAGGGATGAGAAGCACAGACTGGAGTCATATGTTTCCTGCTGTAGTGCATGTAGTCACCATCTGCAGAGTGACTACAGACTAAGAATGAGGACTACAAACTAGAGACTGCCAGACTAAGAACAGTGTGGACTAAAACAGAAGGATTTCTGCTGTGCAGGGCTAGGTATAGGATATTAGTGTCTCTGCCATATAACAGGCAAGGACACAGCACAGATTTTGGCATGACAGCAGCACCTGGGTGCTTGTCTACAAGTCCAGATCATCCAGGATAGAACAGAAGGGTCAACTATTTTGGCAGGCACACCACAAATTAGCCCCACACCCACTCCAATCCCTTTCCCATGCCTGATCAGCTGCTCTGTTTTCTGCACACCCCACCCTCCCCCCCATCTGCCACTGTGCTGCCTGTCCGCTCTCCAGGACTACCACATGCCAACCATGTCACAGGTTAACTCCCCCCAGGCTAGACAATGGACTCATTATCAAGCCAAGGAACATTGTAAGTGGTCCCCTTCTAGCGGTTGTTTCAGTTCTGGTGCTTTTTATTACAGCAAAGACATGCTGGGACTTACATTGCCGAAACTCTTTAACAGGACATTGGGTTAGCCCATGTTTAGTGAATGGGCAGTAAAGCCTGGAGGACTGTCAGCTGCTTGTGTCAATGGTTTGCTTTCCTTCTAAAATATCCCACAGGTTCTGTTGCCTGCATGGTAAATGTCAAGGGAAGCAGGTTGCACTGGGTAAAGACATTCATTCCTGGTGTGTGGGTAGAGGTTGAGCAGGAATAGAGTCAGCAATAAGCATAATTAGGTTGCATAGTTGTGTGTCAAGGCAGCATGGTGACCATGAGAAGGCTAAATCATTGGTAAGATGTGCTCAGAAGATCTTAGAAAAAAGATCTGGCCCTATACTATAAAGGAATGCAGCAGTTTTTGTCAGTTTGACCCAGAGGAAAAATTCCTGCCAGATCCCCAACATGTTCATTGGTCTGACTTGGAGTCAAAGAACAAGACCCTCCAGCATCTCTGTGTGACTGCAACCAGGGATACTTACTTGAAAGAAAGAAATGCAGACAGTATGGGTGCAAAAGGGACTCTGAAAGAATTTTTTGGGCAGAGATAACCACTTCCAGTGTGGGGCAGGGGGTGACTGAGGAGGAATAATAAGGCACGTTTCTCATACACAGGCAGAATGAAACAGTATTAATCAGTGTGCTCCTGCAAGAACAGCAAGGCATTTCAAGTATGCAAGGGAAGGAGGCATCTGTCCCACTCACAGATCAAAGAGCTGGAGCAGCTGAAAATACTTGTGTCAAATCCTCACCAAGGCACCCTCCCCACTCCATCCAAAGTCTTTCTCCCTCTCTCTTCTGATTCATCTCTCATTCTGTAAGCTCTTCAGCACCAGGCCTTTCTTCTGATTAACATTTCAAACCCAGGGATGGCTTGTGCTGGCTTAAATGAACTAATCATCATTAGCACTTCAAAAACCTGTCCAGCTTTTCCTCTCAGAGTCACAGGTGCCCCCTCCTTTCCCCCTCTCCCTTCTTCTGCTTTCAGGAAAACAACAGTAGTGATGATGCTCCATCAGTTATTGCCTTTGAGGTACCAGATCAGGGCTCCAGCAGTTGTTTAGGCTTTCCATCTTCCCAGTGCTTATGGAGAGCTAGCCAGAGTGGGACATCCTTTAGCACTGCTGGAAGCAGGGTAGAGCAGTCCATCTCCTTTCTGTAGGAAGGAGTGCTTGGAAAAGGTAGCCTGAAAAGGCTTCTAATACTCTGAAATTTGTAACAACCCCTCTCCTTGCTTGCAGCTCTAACACCCTATCCAGCAGAGAACAAAGGTGTCAGCTCTGACTGTTCCCTTTACTCTGCAACAGATTTGGGGGATTTTATGGACGATCCTGATTTAAATTTGAGTCTGCTGGCTCAGGTGCATCCCAGCCCTAGATACAGTCTGCACCTGGAAAGCTGGATGCTGTTCCCAATGACCAAAACCTCTGGCAACATGTAAAGAAATGGCTTGGAAGCGAAGCAGGAACAGGTGCCTGGATGTGATGCTTGTGTCTGACCTGAACTGGAGCCAAGAGGTGGGAAGGCCACATGTAAATACAATGTAAGGGGAGAGAGGAAGCACAATCCCATGTTGAAGCATGGCTGCAGTGACTACTTGTTAAAAAGACTGCTACCAAAGTGAAAGAAAGGTGGGGAATGTGTGAAGCTAGCCATCCTATCTGTGGGGCTCCCACCTCTGCTTTGGAGAACCAATCCGTTTCTAGAGAAGATAAAATGATACAATGTGGCATATCAAAAACATTCTACCTTCAGGGGAAAAGACCCTAAAATCCACTATAGGCTCTTCATGCCACTTCAGCAGCTGGACCCTATGATCCCTTAACAACAGGCTTAGGAAAATTTCCAGGACACAAGATTCACCTGAAAAGCAGAGTACAGGAAGAACAGCTAGTTTGGCCAGTCAATCACCCTCCCTTTCTAGGGACATGCAGGGCAGTTCCCTAGTACCCCTCACTCCTCCCTGTAGCATGTGTATCCCTGAGACATTGGGATATTCATGGACACCCTGTTCCCCCACCTGCACTCACCTAGACCTCTTCTCCATTCTAACATCTAAAAGGGGACACTAAAGAGCCACCAACTTGTCATCAGTGCCTGAAAGCTCCCTTTTCTCTACATAAATAACTCCAGGGAGGATGTGGAAAGTCACCAGAGAAAACTCCCTACCTCCGGTAGTCCATGAGATACACTGGAGGCATATTCATACACATCTGCCCCCTCAACAAATCTAGTTGTGTGCATACCATGCTAAGGCAAGAGCAAAGTTTTGTGTATGGATTTGCCAAGCTTTCCCCTGGCAACCATCTCAATGGTTTGTTAGCTCATGAACCAGAAGGATACCATATGTGAGCATGTGGGCAAGAGCTGCAAGCATGACAACAATGTTAGTGGCTCTGTTGTACCCCATCCTGGAAAAAAGAAACTAAACCTGTGGGAACATCCTTCTGCCATATGCCTGGGGTACCAATAGCTTTCAGGACAGCAACCTCCAAGGACTTGCAACTGGACCTTGTAGACCAAAGCCAATTGCCCTCATCCTGTCTGCTCAGTCAGTGTTTGCCCCTTTTTAGTCAAACACGGCTTAGCTAGCAAAGAAATGTCCTTATTTATGGTATTGTAGAGCAAGGTTTCCTCAAGACTCCAGTTCTAACCTCCCTGAAGTGAGATTAGGAAGGGAAGGAACAGGGTGAGTTTGGCTGTTCACAGTCTGTGTAGCTGCTGAAGTCAGGAACAACCTCAAGCAGCTCAGCTTGGTGTTGACAGAAGAGGGCAAAACCCATTGGTGGTCACAGCTTCATCTCTCTTGACTGCTCTCCACATAATGCCCATGCTGAGCACTTCACTGGGCTTCTGAACAGCCTCACTGGGAACATGCAAAAGGGTTTTCCACATAACTAGCCTGACTCTGCTAATGACCACTAGTAACCAAGTTAACTAGAGGCTCCAAGTATAGGTCATGGCCCACAGAGCTCTTATATACTGCTCCCTGGGAAGTCCCCTTTGTAAACTTTGACAGGGCCTGATCCTCTGACATGCCAGAGGTCCACAGTTTCCAGTTCGCTTGAGGGAAACCAATCACACTCAGCACACTGCAGGACTGGGCCTTTGTAGTATAGGACAGCCTGTAGCCTGTGAGATGGCAGCAACAATGGAGTATGCCTGCTCTGTGCACTGTCATATACAAGCCCATAAACAGAAGAGTTTGGATCTACCAGTGCTCAACCGATATGGGTGGGCCTGTGTTAGCATCTGAGTTCCAGACCAGGCCCCTGGGGGTGTCTGCCTCATTAACTTATCAGGCTGGTTTCTCGATGCCTCTGCACCATGCATGCTCCAGAGCAAGGTGCATACAACACATCACCAGCTCAGCATGGTAGCGCCACAGCCAGGGTATGCTGGTATAAGTGACTATGGTACATGCAGGCTAGGGAAAAGACAGGGTCAGTGCAGCCTTGGGCAGAAGTGAGAAAAAAAAAACCTTTGAGAGAAGAAAGGTGCCAAAAAACAGTATTTCTTT
This sequence comes from Crocodylus porosus, assembly GCF_001723895.1. Taxonomy (NCBI): domain Eukaryota; kingdom Metazoa; phylum Chordata; order Crocodylia; family Crocodylidae; genus Crocodylus; species Crocodylus porosus. Next base: position 15,044,411 of record NW_017728943.1, on the reverse strand, counting down.
AAGGACACTCTCCATCCTCTTCCCTCCTCTTCTGAATCAGGGAGCCAGAGCCTGCTTACAACCTGGAGGGGGAGGGGAAGAGAAGGGGCAGTAGCATCAGTAGCACTACAGTGCATCAGGCTTTTCCATGTCCCAGAGGTTGGTCACCGAGGCTAAAAACAGAAAACCTGAGTGTTTTAGCCTGCACTAAACCCAGTCCTTAGAGACTACCAAGCTCAGTATCTCACACTGAGTGACTCTGAATGATTCAAATTAACACTTTGCAGTGGAACAATCCCATTAATTTGATTTAAATGCCATTTAAGCTTCAGTGTGCTTGTTTTGGTGCGAGTCCAAGATAGAGCCATGGTCTCACACCAACCTGGCTATCTGTTTTTAGCCCTAGATATGTCCCATATAGTGGAAGGGTGTCATCTGTCTGGTCATAAGCCAAGGAAAAAAATCAAGGAGCCTCTTGTAAAGAGTAGAGGAAAACTCTCTTTTTCTCTGTGGCTCCAGTAAGCAGTATCCCTTGGCTTCTTGGCTGGTTCAGATCAGTGAGATTTTTATTGTAGGGTATGGTAACAAGTCCTTCTCTTTACATGGCTTGATAGGCAGTGGGGCCAACCCCTGCAGGCTCCCACCTTTATATTTAAGACTCTTGTAATGATTAGACAATGCATCCTGACATCCAAAGAGGAGACCCTTTGCTTCCATTCTGGCCAGCTACACTCCCTTTCCTTTGCGGTTCTCTAAGGCACACAAAGCCCTCCTCCCGACCCTCCCATCACTCTCCCATCCCCTGCCCTTCCTTCATGCTTTGTAGCATTTTTCCTTTTTTTTTTTTTTTTTTAAACGAGAATAAAACATTTCTTTTCCTCTTGATGCCATGGCCAGCAGCTGCTGTGAGATGCCATTTTCTGAGTTTAGGAGGGGGGTGGATTTGCTTGTGCAAGGGGCTTCTTTCAGGTGCAGATTTGACCCTGAGATGCCCAGGGATTAGAGCTACAGAAGAAGGAGCTATTTTTATGGGGTCACTTTTCAAAAGATAGAGACAAATGAGGACCGGTGGCTCCAACTATGGTTCTAACTCCTCTGAGCAGCTGGCAACAGATGGCAGGGCATGACCTCCAATGAGAAAGCCAATGCAATTAATTCTGAAACAAATCCATGGCCATCTAGGAAATTTGCAGTTGTCAGTACGCTGCATATCACGGCCTCTCTGAACTCCACAATGACGGCAAGGATAGGATTCTTTTTGTCCCTCTCAAAACCACAAAGCCCAGCTGACCTGAATGAAAGGAGAATCCTCATCAGCCGTTAGCTCTGTAGGGGCTGTTACAGTGTTATGGGAATACCATAATGATATTCAAGAGATAACAACATGAAATAATTGGGTAGGGACATATTGGGTGGGTAAGAGCTGAATAAGTAGGGGTATGGCTGCCAAAAATTTAGAAAAATTAACAGGAGGGAGAAATTTGGAAAGATTTTTAGCTGTTAATACAAGTAAACAAAGACTCTGGAAAGGAAGTTGGCCTTATAGTCAAAATACAGATATGAGAGCCAGAAAACATGGGTTCAAGTCCTTGTTGTGTCATAGGCTTTGGGAATATCCTGCTGACTCCCAGCAATATGACTGGGTAAGCTTCATACCAATCTGTGCCTCAGTCTCCCCATTTTGAAAAAATAATACTGACCTCAAAGGGGCAAAAGCAGTGGATGAGGAATTAACAATTAAGGAAACAATTCCCAAACAGCTGCAGATATGAATGCCCAAGTTGAGGCTGGTGCCGTAAATGGTGCTCAAAAATCAGAAACCCCTTTTGTTAGAAGTCTTAGCACTGGAGTACTGAGCAATGGAGAATTATCATTGGAGAATGTGTTAAGAAAGGACCTGCAGAGCACACAGGACTGAGCTATTTCAACATAGCTTGGGAAAAAAAACCCAATCAAGTCACCCTTGATGTCTTTAATTGTTTTTCACACTGTACTACATGATACAGCCAGTTGTAACCAAACTGGGTGGGTAAAAGTTAATGGAGTATGGCAGGGGTGGGCAAAATGCAGCCCAGGGGCCGGATGTGGCCCGCCAGGCCATTCTATCTGGCCCGCGGGGCCCCTAAAAAATTTAGAAAATTAATATTGATCTGCCCTGGGCTGCCTGTCATGCAGCCCTCGATGGCTTGCTGAAACTCAGTAAGTGGCCCTCCGCCCAAAAAAACTGCCTGCCCCTGGAGTATGGGATCTTGAGGTACCAAATCAGGCTGATGGCCTACATGAAGTGAGTTTGGTGACAGTCAGTCTGGTCCCTGGTAGGCAGGTGAGGATACAGCAAAACATCAGCACCTTATTGGCAGTCTGAGAGGTGACCCCAAAGTCTGGGTGACCTATGGGAAACAACCTAATCCTTATATAATATTTGTTAGGCTTTGGGAGGAGCTTATTTTTTGTCCAAGACACAATATATAATCTAGCTACATATTAGTGCACATGCCAAAAGAGATATATTTGTTTGATCTTATACTGAATAATATAGTGCTAGGCCCCTAGCAGATGCATACAGCTTCTCGCTTCTCTTTAACTGGCAAAAAATGTGTGCCAGGAGCAGTGTGATGCATCACACCATCTCCCCCCGCTTTCAAAATCCTAGGTCTTCCCATGTTTCCAGGCAGCTCTGAATCCTGTTGCAGAAGCAGAATCAAGCCTGACTGATGATCTTGTCTGAGTGCCAGTCCCTATCCATCTGGCCATCCACACGAGTCATAAGTGAAAGGCCAGTGGGATCACAGCCACATATGTGTGTGTGAGGGTGGAGTTCAGAGATCAGAGGCAGAGCTCAATATCCCCTGCTGGTTCAGATTAAAAAATCTTGAGAGAAGATACCTGAGTAGGCAGTTTCCCTACCCATCCCTTGATGCAGCCTGTGTCCACGGTGCAAAGGGACTCCCAAGTCACACCCACAGCCCCATGTAAAGGTATAAGGAGGACAGGCAGATTGATCGATCAAGGAAAGACACAGTCTCCTTGACAGAGGCACGCTGTCAACCAGCGGCAGGACATGCTGCCAAAAGCCCTCCAGATTGATTAGCCAACCTGCCACCTGATCCTTCATCACCCCAGGCTCTGGCAGGTGAAGAGCACTGGGATATTTAATTGTGGCTGCATCAGTCAGATGAGGCAAGGCAGAAAGAACAGAAGGTTCAGGTCCAACAGGACCTGGCTCTGAGGCAGCAGCTTTGGATTCTCCTCCCCATCTCCAGGATTGAAGCTGGCATGAGGCACACCAGCATGCAAAGACGACAGAAACATCCGAGCCAGCCAAAGCCACGCAGCAGCAAATGACACCTGTGAATCCTGAAATGCTGTGATTTCCTTTCCCCATCTGTTCCCTTCTCTAAGTTGAAGCTAATCCTTTCTGGAGGGTTATATAACCAGAGTCTGCCTTGGGAGTTGTTCTGAGAGTGCAGAGACACACCTGGCATAAAATACACACCCTGCCTCCCTGCCCAGCAGATGTAGATACACAAATGCACAAGCGCACATGAGCATTTCAGCATACCAGCCCTAGCATGCCAGGCTTTGGGGCTCTTATACATGAGATGCTGGATTAAATATGGCACCGTGCAGAAGTGCAAGAGTCCTTGGCCCTATCTGCACTGTAAATCCAAACTTTTATAACCAGTGAGAAACACTATCCATCTGGTCTGGTTGCTATTGACACAAATTATGTGGGCCAAACCATGCAGCAGCTGTGTGCATATATATAAATGCACATGTATACTAGTGCATGAGGGCATGTATGTGTGTGTATGTCTGCTTGTCCATGTGTGTACACATGCGTGCATGCATTTGTGTGTGCCTGTGCATGCATATATGTGTGAGACTAACACTCTACAGCAGCCCTGCACAAGCATCTTTCTAGCAGTGCGTTCTGGGAAAATCCAGCCTGTAGTGCTTAAGTGCTGGTTTTGTACACAGAGCAGAATTAGAAACCTACAGGGTAATATCCTCTAGATGATCTCCCTGCGTAGAGATCTAAGAGAAAGCTTGGTTACACAGCAAGGATAGGGGCCCTAGCCCTACAGTGCATTAACAGCATCATGCCCCCTTCTCACCATGGACACTTGTGTGTCAGTTTGTACCATCAGCAGAGACATGGTTACCTATCAACTATTCCCCACGTTGTGTGCTTACCACCCCACAGTTAAAGCCAACCCAAATAACAAACTTGTTAGGAGCTTGTTTAAGAATGGTAGCCTGAGACAGGCATTAGATGACAGACATAACAAAGAGAATCTTTTAAATGCTTCAGTGCTGCCTAATTTACCAAGTACCGTATGTTGGAAAAATGCACCTCCAGGGCTGCTCTTGTACCTGTTGAAATGCTGACATGCTGACTCTATGACACTTTGTCTTCATTCTCCATGCATTAAGAATGCCACTGGCCTCGCAATGCATCCAGAAGGCTCTCTCTGTCTCTCCCCCAAAAGCATAAATAAAACAACAACCCAACCACCATAAAAACAGCCATCCAGAAAGTCAGACACAAGCCGCAGAGGCCAATTTGGCTGCTGTATGAGTGACTACATTAACGTGCTGTTAACGTTTTATTATCTGGACTCTTAGCAAATGCAGTGACTAATCCAAGAATGCCAAACACTGACTGCAGCCATCCAGAGGCTGTAGACCAGGAGAGACAGGAGAAGGATAGTGGGGAATGGCAGGAAAAGACTCCATATAAGAGACAGTGACTGAGGAAAGCAGTGAATGCCAGATTCTTTTCTACATATTAGGCAAATAACTGGATGTAGGCATCCAAGAATCACACCCCTGAAAATCAGTTAATGCAAAAGGTGGGTGGGTTCTCCTCCACCTTGCTCTGCTGACTCAGTCTTAAGGGACAGATGACAGCATGTCATCAAAGTAGATGCATGGTGTTTTTTTTCAGACCTGAACTCACCTAGGCACCTAAATCCATTTAGACACCATATACAGAAAATAGAACTAACTCTTAGCATTCCAGTGACATCAGGTCTGACATCACTGATGTCAGTGGATTTATGTCCTCTTACATCCCTGATGAATTTTTCCCCTGAGTTTGCCCCTGCAGATGGAGAAGAGTAACTGCATTTGGGGTGGGAGTAGCAAGGATGAGAGATTAGTATAAAAAAGAACAAGCATAATTGGATTTTCTCATTAACTTGTGCTTCCCTTACTTCCATGCATTCAAAGATCTCACCAGCCGCTTTTACAAAGAGTAAAAGACTTATCCTTATCAGCCCAAGCCCTTGTGTCCCACAGCACAATTTCACCCCACTTTGCAAAGACAGATGTAGGTACTGCCAATTAAAAAAAAACTAAAACGACAGATACTGATTTCTGATGTTTATGATTTTGGTGGAAACATCAAAAACTGCACTGCACCCAAAGTCAGAGGCCACTTTTGAAAACCTGAGCTCACAAATATTGCCCATAGTCACACAATGTTTCTCTGGCAGAACTGGGAACTGTGGCTGCATGTGCACACCACCAGATTCACTGTTTAAGGTGCTGCAACTGCATTTCTGTTTGCACAAGTGGGATTTTCTGCCAGTTTGAAAGTCTTTTTGGCATGTTAAAGTAAAACCACTTGGACATAGTTTAGTTTGTGTCGCTGCCAAATATGTTGTCACATCTATGGATTCATGGCGTACAAATCGCAATGACTCAAAGAATTTAAGTACCTTCTTTGCCACCAGGAGGCACTGCACTATTTCTGTAGTTCAGGCATTTGTCTGGTTGGTGCTGCTGTTGCTATTATTACTTTTTTTTGGCTGGCCCACCTCTGTTAATCCATCGCTCCTACTCCAACCCCCCCTGCCACAGCTGACTGCAGGTAGGACACAGTGAGGGAGGCAATTCTCATCTGTCCTGCCTCTCTCATTATCTATCCTCTCATCTGTCCTAAAAAAAAGGGGGAGCAGCAGTCCATTCACACTGTGGTGTACTACCCTCTGATAGCAGTCATGCTCATACCACC
>NW_017728943.1:14998742-15037145 GCF_001723895.1 Crocodylus porosus | reverse complement strand
GACATTATTTATAAATATATTATTTATAAATAATAAATACTGTATAGCTATTATTATAAATAATAAATACTGTATAGATACAGTGAATGACCCCTCATTCCTTGACTCCCAGTTCTTTGCTTGAAAACTGGACCTGACACTTCCAGGGCTTTGGTCTCCAACCCTAAAGCAAGACAAGCAACTTGCTGGACTGAAAGGCCTTTTCAACTCATCTAACATGCCATCATCAATTCTCAAAGGAGCAGAAAAGAACATAATTACATAGAAGTTGACTGCCTACCCTATAAGTCATGAGACAGTTCTCTCAGCAAGCAGCCTCCTTGCCATGGCTGGTTCCCCATTTATGAGCTGGGCTGGGGTGGAGGAGGGTGTGTGGAATCTGCCATCATATTTAATAGCACTTCTCATGGTATAGTTTGAATAATTAAAGGAGATTCATCCAAGTAGAAAGAGGGAGAAATAAAGAAAGGAAGGGAAAAAAAAATCCTAGACAGTTGTGTAATTATTTTTCCCCCTGGGTCTGGGGAATGTTTACACTGAGTAATCCAAGATACTGCTTAAGATTCAAACGATCGCTTGCCTGGGAAAAGGGGGAAGAATACAGCAACAGCATTTCACTGCAGCTGCTACCCAGTCATTATCGTAACAGAGAGAGGTAGGAATAAACATGACTGAATGCACGTGTGAGGGCAGCAATACGTTCTCTTGGTTTTAAAGATGCTGTTACCTCTGGGAGAAGCAGGGAGCCGTGCAGGTGGCACTCACCCATTTGAAAGGGGCGGAGGGGAAAACCATGCACGCTAGGATGCCGTTAATAGCAATCCAGAGGGCAGGGGCTCTGATTGCCAACCTGATTTCTATAATTGGTGTGATTACTACTATTGTAACTTAAGCACAACAGCAAATCACTTCCTTAATTGAATTTGCTCTCTGTGTTTGGGAAGGGGGAGGAAGTACATTTTCATTCCAGTACAGCAGTATGGAAGTTTACAAATTAATGGGAATATGCAGGGCTAAGGAGGGGGCCCCTAGGGTGGGAAGGGGCCTTTCCTGATCCAACTTCATTGGAGTGCAATATTATTGGCTTAAATAAGGCCCAAGGTCACTTTTGCTTATTTGAATGTAAAAACTTCACACAGCCCTAATGAAAGAATTTCTCCTTCCCTATTTACCAGAAAAACTATACAGCTCTTGATGGACTGCTGAGGTAGAAAGGGCAACTCTCTCCTTGGAGGGCCCCAGTCTTGCTGACAGCAAACCACAGCCAGATATTGGGAACTCTTTCTTTAGCTGCTGTGGGGGCTGACAGATGTGTAACTCCCCACTATAACTCATAGTGCTTTACAGGAAGTGCCATGAGTTACAGCAATCTGCCCAACCCAACAGACAGGTCAGGGGGTGGGGGGAGAGAGAGTGGGGAAAGCAAGCTTCACTTTAGGCTGCAGAGACACTGCCAGTTCATTCTCCCCTAGCCCTGCTCTGCCCCCCCCTCCCAGCTCCAGTGTTGTCATCTTCACAATGGAAGGGGAGAAGGGAGGGGAGGGAACTCCGTCTAGAGTTTGCCCAGTCCACACTAGACAGCAGGGGTGGATTGGAGCCCCCCAAGGTCAGGGAGCAATAATTCATCCACCCGCCTCTTCACACCCCGCCCTCAGATGAAGCTCCCTCCCCTCCCACCCTGAAGACAGCACCAGGGGTGGGGCTGGGCTGTATGAGCCCAGCCCTGCTTCTGCTGCATACTGACAGAAGTTAATGAAGGTGCTCCGCTTTGAAGTGCCTTTATCTGAACACTCATGTAATGAGACAACAAAAAAACCCAAAACGAGACTACTCATCCATACCTGGTTTGGCCCGTGTATCTCTAAAGCAGGACCCATGCACTCTGATCTGGACATCTCTATAATTGCACCTCTTGCAAGTGCTGTTTCCAACCTAAAACTTTGGATGGCTACACAGAAAAGTTCACACTCCTGAGGTCCGATTTTTGCTTTTGCAGAAGAGCTGGAAAGCGTATACCTTGTGGCTAACCATAAGCCAGAAACAAAACCCTTAGCCAAATCATTGAAACCTGAGAACAAGCACCCCCAGCATTTGGAACAGTTCAGTTCCAAACACAGTAGTTAACCCCCACCCCTTGCTTTGATCCAAAACCAGGCAAACTCTTACTTTAAGGCAGGGCTGTCAAACTGGTGGCATGCAAGAAGCCCATGGGTGCTTAACTTGTAAAGGGGTGGGAGCCCACAGTCTACATCCTTAGCTCCCTGTGCTTTCCTCCATGGGTCTGCCTGTTACTCCTCTCAGCCATTGCTGCCTTCCTCCATTGCCTCCTCCTGGTCTTATCGCTGCCTTTCCCTTCCACCACCACCCCTGGGGTACCAGGGTCTCTGGGCTTCTCCTCCTTACTCTAGTTTCTATCTCCTGCCACCCTTCCTTGAGGCAAAGCAGTGTAGCCTGTGGGGGTAGCAGCAATGGGGTGGTGGGGTTCACAATCACTCAGGAATTGGACAGCCCTGCTTTAAGAGGTTCAAACTTCCATCAGTTAGATTTACTCCAGTTGACTAGACAAGAAGCCCTCAAATCTGTAGTAAAAATATATGTTGTTCATCCTTCACAAACAAAGATAGGGGAGGGGAGAGAAAAGGAGCGGGAAAGAAAAAGGGAAGGAGAAAAGAGAAAGGGAGAAAGAGAGAAAAAAGGAGAAAGAAGAGAGAGGAGAAGGGTGGAGGCTAGGTCATGTGGGTACACAGGTGACTTATAAGTCCAATCTTTGCCCTGAACAATTTGCTGCAGCAGGGGCAGGAGAGCGACACGGACTGGACACGAGAGCGCCACGTTTTCCTGGCCACACGCTTCCTCACTGTCTCATTGCCATGCGCCGCTGCTCAAAGGCCAGTGCTCCAGTAAAAATATATACAAAGGCAATAAAACATGCTTTTTCCCCCTAGAGGTTCTCATTCATGCATGGCAAAGAACACCCCAAAGGTGGGGAAGCATTAGCCACTGATGGGGAAACTGAGGCACACAGCAGTGATGTGTCATGCCCAACCTCATAACATTGTGCAATCCACAAATACCTCCATACTGTACTAAGAGAGAAGCCCTACTTGCCTCTAATCATGAGAGTGACCTTGTTGACTTCACTGGGACCCCTTTCCCTGAATAAGACAAGCAGGATTTAAGCCTGAAAATAAACAGTGCAAATGACAGGTTGGTGGGTGGTTTTATGTAGCTTTCTGTACTGCTGGGCCGCCAGCCCTCTAATGATCTTATTTTCCTTCTTTAAGTCTGCTTTAACTGGCACAGAGAATGAGAGAAAGGAAAGAAATTCCAGCACCAGCAAAGCAAGATTTCTTCAATAATATATGTTTCCCCTACAGCTGCATGAAAATAAAATATTAACTTATCCGATTTGAAAGGAAAGGGAGGAAGGAGGAAAAAAACCTGGCTGAGGTTATGGGATGTTTTCTATCATATATTTATGTTTATGTTCATACATAATGCTTCCATATATCATCTGTTATCTTCCCCCAGTGCATTTTCTTGTTGTTCCATGTTTCCTTCCTTCGGAGAGAGGCGGCAAAGCTGATCTGTGGTGACCGCACTGGGGAAGGCTGTGGGTGGTAAAAATGATTTCTAACTTGGACCTTTTTCTTGTAATTTTGTAGGCTCCACCTGAGCTCTGAGATCTCCCACTGTCACCATCACAGCCTCCTTCAAAGTAGTGATATATGGGACTTCCTTGTTACTGGATGGGGGGGATGCAGGAGGGGCTGGAAAATAAGCCAGTTTGAGGCCAGGCAAGCTCACTGAAAAATGTTAATGTGCCTTGATGGGCTACTAAAGTCTTTACCAAGATATAAAAGCACCAGGAGGGGAGGGAAGAATGAAGCAATGTCTTTCAGATTAGATTTGGGAAAAGGGTCTTCAGGAACATTAGTATTTCAGCTGGGGAACGTGCAAATACAACCCATCTATCATCTTCCAATTTTTCATTCTGTCCAAACACGTGTCTATACAAAGTGAAACATGGTTTTAACCACCACCTCTCCAACCAGAAAACCCCTGTCATGTTCAGACAGGCACTCTTGGCTATCCCCAAAATTTGGGTGTTGTTTCTGGATTTTGGCACCCTGGCTAAAGGTGCACCATACAACTATCCAGAACCAATTCAGCAACACTACTTTTCCTCAATGGTCCCACCTCTTGATGGTCAAGATCTATCAGCATATCAGTTCCTATACAACAGAGTCCCACCCTAGTTGTATCAGCATTCTGTGACTGCCCCCTCAAGCAGATAGGCAGGACCACAAGCCCACAAGGTCTTTCTATGTTTATCTAAGGACCCTATACTATTAAACAATCACATTTTGTTTCTTTCTCATCTGATTTCCATGGACCCACATACAGACACATGTGTACACATACCTATACATGTATCACTGTGGCAGGACACCCTCTAGGGGTGCCGTGACCTCCCCTAGCACCCCCTGGCTACCATGCCAAATTGGGTCTTGAATGCACCCTCTATCTCGCCTGCCACATCTTTGATCTTACATTATCAATGGGAGGCTGCCTTCTTGCCCACTGTGGCACAGCGCCCACCTTACGATGCCGGGACTCTGCTTGACACCCTATACTCCCCCTCTCCCAGGGCTACTCTACATGTGCGCCCCCAACCAGGGCCTCGCACTTGGCTCGCCCCCAACCGGGGCCTGCTCGATGCACACGCTGCGCTCCCGCACGCTCACCCCCAACTGGGGCTTCTCACTAGGCTTGCCCCCTCCCGGGGCTTCTCCTGCACAGACAGTGCCCCACTGAGGTCTGTGCCTCGCGCCGCTCACGCTTCCCGCCCGCACCGGGGCCTTGCTCACGCCGCTCGTGCTCCCCGCCTGCACCGGGGCCTTGCTTGCGCCACCGCCCTGCTCGCTCTAGCAGAGCTCTCACTCCTTAGGCTGCCAGAGGGGAACTGGCTCTGGCCTTAGCCTTCTCTGTTTATAAAGGCCAGGCCCTGCCCCCGGCGGTCAGCTGACCCACTCTGTTGCCATAGCAACTCCCACCTGCTGCCCTGGTGAGTGGCAGCTAAGCCCATTTACTACTATTCAGTAGCAGGCACTCTAGTGCCCTGCTACACTCACATATAAAAGTTTGAGCACTGCTACAGCATTAAGACTGATAAATTGGGGGCTTCAGTTAAGACATTCTAGAAGTTCAAGTTTCTCCTGAAACACTGCAAATCCTATATACAGAACAATGACACAAGGAATAGTGCATTTCACAAGTAAAAGAGGTCTAGAGGGCACATATTATTCTGGCATGCTACATGGCCAAGTTAATCTAGCAGGAAAACATCTAAGCTTTTGGGATATTATCCGTTCCATCTCAGATTTACATTCTTAAGTGTTAAGTATTTGTTTAGGAAAGAAGCTCTGATCCACGGCCGGGAACACGATGTGCTGATTATTATTAATGATCACAGTGTGAAAAGTTAAACATGCTCATAAATCTTTGCAGGATCTGGGCCTCGGACTGTAAGCTGTTTGGAGAAATACCTTTTGGGTATTGATGTTAAAAAACAACAACAACATAAATAGTCAGAGGGGTTGAGTTCCTGATTATTTATTTTATTTTCATATTATGCTTGGTGGGGGGTATTCTTAAGGGAAGGAAAATGTTTGGGGGTATTTGGCTTATGTAATTTCCAAAGCCTATGGCCTCTATCAGCAACCTTCATGGCATCCTCCATGATTTCGTAATCCCAGTTAGCCAGACTTCTCCAAAGTTCAGATATGAATCTCAAGATGTGACTGATGCCCAGGCCTTGTGGAGTTCCTGAAGTCTGCAAGAAGGAAACACCAGAACCTATTATAAAATTTACTTCCCCATCCCCAGGTCATTGCCCCTAACTTAAAATGCATACCAATTTAGTTTCTACAGAGTACAGGTCCAGACTCATCTCTGGTGCTTTCCAGCTGACTGCAGAGCTAAGTATTCAGCAGATAAAAGATCAAGATGGTCACCTGCATAAGGACACAGGTGTCCAGGTCAGCCAGTTTTCAACATATCTGTGTGGCTCTTTTAATAAATCTGAATAAGGAAAATTCAGACAGATCTGTGAGCCACAAATAAGATACTGAAACTGTAAATCTTTGTAAAATAGGTTTAACCAGATGTGTAACATACTGCATATACCAGGAATATTTGCTGCAGAGAAACTATCCAGGGGATGTATGCTACTGGCTACTGGTTAGCAGCAGATTCCAGTACGAAAGCACTGAGGGTGTCATAACCAATTTTTTCATGCTACCAGAATGTTATTTCACCCTAAAGAAAATAACAATGAAAGGAAGAACAAACAAAGTCTCCACAAGAGAGAGCACACAGTGACCTGTTCTGTAGCTAGTCTGAATTTGCAGTGACTCATTGGGCTACAAAATGACACCAGTACACACACCACAGAGAGAGTCCTCTGTATTTAAAGATGCAGTAAGCAGCCAGCATTTCCAGGGTTGCCAGACCACGGTGACAGACACCTTAAAAAAATCACGAGAGATGGACAGACATTAAATATATGCTTTCCATTCAACTGCATAGCAATACAAAGCACAATTGCCACCTGAAAAGTAAACATTTAATAGCACATAGAGACACCATGAAGTCTAGCAGCTGTATCCTCTGCTGTTTCCATAGCTAAATTTCTAGTCTGAAACAGAGAGCAGAACTTCATTTCCTATCTGGACCCCTTAATGTAAGGAAGAAATGATTTGTTCTCTCTCTGCTTCTAGTCATGCCAGGGCCACAGCCTGTTCACCTCAGCCTCTAGTAATCATACCAAAAGGGATGGATCTTCATGCTTCCTGCATCCCTGAGACTGTTCCAGGGGCTCTTATTTTATCTGAGCAGTGTTGCCCCATCCTTGAGAAGCGTTCTGTGCGTGCGTGCGCGCGCGCACGCACACACACACACACACACACACACACACACACACACACACAAAAGTAAGGGATAAAAAGAAATTATTTAGCCTTTGCCTGTGTGTGATTTCTCCCACTTCTTCTCAGTCAGCTCTGTGCTTAGATTTTGGCTGTCTACAACCTACCTTCGGAGAAGCTGCTTTGGTGACCACGGAGAGAAGCTCTTCCTCAAAAGCCCCTGGGGAGATCTGTTCTCAGCAGATTTCCAGAGCAAAGAGATATCTTGATAAACAGTGAAAATCTCCCTGTCATTTGTCAGAGCTGAACCAAACCTCTCAACGCTGAGTACAGTTGCCCCAGCCACACCATTCTTCCAGCCACAAAGCACCTAGAGCCATGACCTCTCTTCACACCCTCAAGTTTCTTCCCTCACAGATATCCACATTCATTTGAGAAGACAGCAGACTGTATCGGCACAATCTACTCTACTTTCACCACAACCCAAGGCTTCAGTCCTCTGCGCAAGCCAACTGGAGAAGGGTGTAGCACTGGAAGCCATTCATCCCATTCTGAAAAAGGCTTTGCCAGAGCCCTTAGGCCAGAGAAAGGAGAAATGAAACAGCCCAGAAGGCACAGATGTGAGGCTGGGGAAAAATGGACAGAGGAAGGACTCATATGGGGCAGAAGGCCAGGCTGATTTGAGGATTGGGATGCAGAATTAGGTACTGGGCAGGTTGACAAGAAAACCTAGCCTTAATATATTTTCTCGGACCACTTTAAACACTATATAAGTTGGGGGGAAAACTCCTTGGAAGCAGATTAATGAATTTCTCCCTCTGCCTCTCCCCCTGCTCCTGTCTGTTTTCACTTTGGAAATAATTTGCTTTCAGATTTTGTGAGCATCTTTTTCTTGCTATTTTCTTTTTCTCCCAGGGAGTGCTGCTCACTGGCTAATCCTCTCTGCCATCACTGGAGGACTCACCAGACAGCGGAGGAGTGCACAGAAGCTGAACCTGTCAGGCAGAGGAAATTTGATAAATGTCATTGGAATGAAAGAAGATGGGAATTAAGGAGATTTCCTCTTCTCTCATGCACTCTTCCATGCTGCATGTGCCTAAGCAGTCACACCACCCGCAGCAGATCTAACAAGCTAAGCAGAGCTGAGGGACAGGCACTGCTTGGGCAGGAGTCCCCCAAGGACAAGCCTGGCACTGCACATCACAGAATTAATATTTCGGGAGATGGCTCTCGCCCTTCTGCATCAGATGCGAGGCTGTGTCTTGGCAGAGCAGTAGGGGTGATGTACAGAATAGAGGCTAGGCAACATTTTCAAAAGGTGGCAAAATGGTTTGGGAACCCACAATGACTTAGGAACCTTGGTTTAACTGAATGTGATTCAGGGCTTGTTTACATGGCAAGCCTGACTACTTGACTAGTTAGATCAATATAAGCTGAGTGTGATGTAGTTCTAGCAATATAACTGCACATAATTTCTCTTGCTCAGGAATAAAAATGGTCTCTTTCACTTTTGCTTTAACCCTTTCCCCAGGGTCATACATTAAGCAGGAAGAAGGCTCTCACAAAGCAGAAGTGCATCCTCTGGGGGAGTTCTCCCAGTATAACTCTACCTGTTTAAATTCCCTCTTTAGTTTATATTGGTCTAATTTTCCTGTGTAAACTAGCCCTTGGGCTCTGAAGTGACTTTTGAAAAAGGCGCTTACGGCTCATCTAAAGGAGGAGATTTACCAGCATTATTATCCTGATATAATTATGCAGTTGTAGTGATGCTGGTATAACTCCCCATGGGAACTCTTCGTCAGGTTAGCTTCTCACTTTAAGTGGTATAATTATGGAGGTAGAATTATGCCAGTATTACAATGCCTGTTAACATGCCCTAGATACCAGTCCTCAGCAGGCTCAGCACTTCAGTCACTTAGGTGCTTTGGGAAACCTTACCCACAGTTTTCAGATCAGGGGCATAACCTCTTGCTGTCTTTCTGGAAACCCATGGCATCTTACATACTATAAGGGTATTCTGGCTAAATTCTGCAATTCTCTCTCTGCAAAGTCAAGTAGATATTGTGTTTTTCACTACCTGTCCTAAACTGTTGTTGGAGCTTGCATTCAGTTAAACACCCAGGACTCCATCCTATTCCACCAATTAGGCACCTAAGTGGACATAAACATCTACATGCAATTGTATTCTACCACGTTCAATTCCCTAGAAATCTATTAATGCCTCTACTTTTGTACAAAGCCATCATCTGACCCATAAAATTAAGCCACAAAAAGCAGTGAGGAGGAGGACCCACCCACAATGGACATTGACAGTTTTTCAGGGATTTGAGCAAGGTTGAATAGAATCACTTTTAGATTCCTAAGTCGTCTTAAATGTCCAATAGGTAAAACAAAAGCTGATCCCTGCAGCCACCTCTGGGTCAGAAAGCAGCTCATCAGCAGTGGTATATCTACTTTGGGCTCCATGAAGTGAAATGACCTATAGCAATTTGAGATAATAGCTTAACTAAAGCAGAAGATTGGGTGGTTTGAAATATGTTTTATGAATACACAACACTGATTTAAAATAATTGTGCAGTTCCACAGATACAAAGTGAGAAAAGTTGAGGCTGGGCTCAGGTGGTTTACTAGGCTAGTTAACTAACCATCCTGCTGTTGATCAGAAGGATGAGTGTAAAAGCTAGGGAAGTCATACAATTTGTTTTCCCAAGAATTTTCAGCTATTTAATAATGAGTCTGTTTTGGTCAGCACAACCACCTCTCTTTTGAATTTGCTTTCTACGAACATTCAGACAATTGAGTTTTGCTTGCCAAAAGGCATTATTAAACTTGTGTACTCAAGTAAATGGCAGACAACCCACAGTCAACTTGCACACAAATATTTGCACCGGAAGAGGTGCATTATGTATGCCTAGAAACTGTCTGACACTGCAAAGGGCTGGGGTTCCCCAGATCGCTTCCTCCTTGTAAATTCAGTGGGTCAAATGCACATCACTGACTCCAGGTAAGACACTCATACACACATAATGCATGTGAATGTGGCAAGCAGAGATTACCTTTATACTCTGCACGCAGTGGATCCATTTCACAGGTGTCTGAGTTCTCTAGGATAAAGCCCAGAAAAAAAAATGGTTTAAAAGGCTCTAAATGGTCTAGTTCTCATCTATTCCCTCCTCATACGTTGCTTCCTCTTCCAAAGGCCATTTAAGGCCCGCTCACTTCTTCAGACCTTCTGGCTGGTTACAAGAATCAGACTCACCCGATCAGGGAAACAGGACAATGGAATGTGATCACTCACAATGAACACAGCTCCATTTGTGAGCCTTAGACACTCACAGCTGAACTGCCTGTGATTAGGAGAAATAGGGGCACTGTAATGAATAATAAAAAAAGCCCATTCATTGACTAAAATCAAGGCAATTGCCATCTATTTGTGGACACCCGCAATAGTCAAAGAGGCAAAATATACTCAGCTCTTCCTGGGGAGTTATTCATTCCACTCTAACAAGCTCAGTGCCTTTTAAAAAACAGACCAAACCTTACCTACAAGGAAACGTGTTGTGGCAAGGGGGGCTGGTGAGGAGGTGCAAAAGAGGCATATTACTCTCTGCCTCTCAAGCACTAAGCATTAGCCTCTCGTTTGCAGTGCCACAGCAGGAATTAGAACACATGAATGCAACAGCCTCCCTATGCTGAGGTTTGCTCTAATCCATTTCTGATGGAGACTTGGCCCCCGCAGGGTTAGCATGCTCCAGCAGCTCACTTTTACAGCATAATGGCTTGATCTGCTCTCTTCTGTACCATTTTTTCACCTGTTGAGGCTCTGCTCTCCCTGTTTTTGCAGGTGCATTTGCTGTACCAGGGTTCTTGCCTTCTGTGTAGCTTGGTCTGGGAGGCACAGAATCGCTTGCCATATATATGGTCCTGTGGTTACAGCAGTGGGCTGGGAGATGGGGGTCTATCTTCACCTCTGTCCCAGGCTCACAAATCAACCTTTACTTCCCTGCACCTGTTTTTTCCTCTTCTGTAACAATGCTGGTAACTCAGCACACAGTTAGAGGGAGGGCTGTGAGATTAAGTTTCCTGTTGTGATCAGGTGCTTAGTGGGTCACAGATAAAAACCTTTAAATATGAAATAAATGCACCTGTATTCTGACATTGTGCTCTTTGCCTATGCTAGCATCATCTAGGAGTTATAATATAGCTGGGTACCACTGCTGTGTTGTGACATCAGGCTGGCTGAAATGAATGGATGAAGCCTCTTCTTTTTCCAGAAAGGCTGCAGTACAGGTAGGTGATAAGGGGCAAGGAGTTGGCTCATTAAGAACTGCCAGAGGCTGTTATAGGTATGTGGGGAGCATAACCAGACACTGTGGGTTTGGGACCTGCAGAGGATTTGCATCCCAACTCCTTTGAGCAGAGACATCCTTCTTGCTGAGAGAAAAAAAAAAACTTTGTGCTGTGGCCAACACTTAAGCCCCAAATGGCCTTCCCTGTCATTTTCTGCCCACTCTTTGATGCACAGTGCCAGTAATTAGCAGAGACATATTTATGTCACTGGCCCCATCTCCCTACCAGCCCAGATACCTCTCCTGCCTGACAATCCTACACTCTTTTGGTTTATGATACCACAGTCTGTTTACTTGAAGAGGATTGTGAGGTCAGAGAGGGACTTTCTATCCATTACAAAGCTGTTAAAACATCAACGAATATGTGTTATTAGCCTATTTTAGCTTAATTTATTGTTTAACATACAATAACTGTCAGAGTAAATCACTTGTAAAGGCCAGCAAAACTCCTCTGTATCTCCAAGAACAATGGCTTTAATGGTCACTGAAAAACAGCAGAAATCGTTGCCTATTGTTGGTGTTTGATATTACAGTCCCCAAAGCCCCAGAACTTCTTGAAATCCCCCTTAACCAGCTCTTCTCCCAGGCTTTCACCTCCAGCTCTGAAGCACAAAGATTCTTTAGATTCTCCCAGGGTTGTCAGCCCTGCTCCTTTATAGCCATCTGTGAACCCCAGGGCCTTTCCCTGTCTGGGGGTGCTATAATCCTGTGAGCCCTACAATGCCTCCAAATACTCTAACCCTCTTCTTTCCTCTCGCTCCATGCCTAACATCCTCTGTGGGGCCTCTTCCCGACCCCTCCAACATCCAGGCTTGAGACTATAGGGACCATTGCAACACCCTCTCCCAACCCTTTCTTGGTCACCTCCTACCTGTTCCCTCAGCTCTTGCCCATCACTGAAACTAGTACCCTTCTCAGAACTAGCCTAGCCCCTCCAGGTCCCTCCACCCATTACTATCTACCCTTACAGACCTCTGATATTTTACAGCCCTCTAGCACTGCCCATGCTCCAGGCAGTCAGTACTTTAGGAGAGGCATTAAACCCCAGAAATGAAAGGTAAACAGCATGGAAAACCCCTTGTGCTTCCCTTAGCCACAGCCATAGCCACAGCCACTTACAACTCCTTTTGGTTGAGCATAACACCTGCCTCAGTGCCCAGGAACTGGGGTTGACATCCCAAAGGCCACATCGTCTTGCCCAAAATCAGTGCCTTTCCCTAGTCTCACCCATGATCCCTGCTGCTGTTACTGGGAGAGAGCAGAGGAGACAGGATCTGAAGGGAAGGGAGGCTCAGGAAGCTGAGTAAGGGAATCAGAAGTCAAAGAGTAGCAACGCTTGGGCTAGAAGCCAAACAAGTGGGGAGATTAAAGATAAATGCCTTAGAAAGCATCTCTTATCTTTCTTTTTCTAATCTTAAGAATGTTCCTTCTCCACGTTAGCTGAACAGAAGCAGGTGAGAGATCGAGCAGAGCCAGCTGCTGAGCCTGGCAAACAGGGTAGGATTGAGGACAACAGCACATGGAAAATGACAGCGGGTTTTAGAACCTTCTAACTTCAGTTCATGGGTCCCCAGCCACTATGTTGAAAAGGAACCAAGCAAAGGGTTAGATCTTCCATGGGGAAACTGCTTTCTCAACACACAGATTTTGCTCTTCTAGCATTGCTGCCCATGGCTGAACTGCAGCATGTTTTGGGTCTGCAACTCCAAAATGGGCATAAATAAATAAATAAATCTGAGGATCTACTGGACATAGATCAGGCAGAGAAGTGCAGGGGCTCAGGTCTTTATGCACAGACTGTGTGGGAGCAAAGTCTGAGTATAAATGGTGCCCCCAAATGAAAGACTAGGATCTTGGAAAATATGCCCCAAAGGAAGTCACCCTAATTCCATCTTTAGCTGATAGCTCTGAGGTGATGGGGCACAACATGCCCTCCAAAAGCCAGAAGCTCTGAAGGGAGGCACACTATATACAACACTGGGAAATGGAGGCACTTCAGTACACAAGGCATAGTTTCCAGTGGGATGTTCTGGCCAGCACTTGTAGAAATGAAGGTGTATCAGGGGCACCACTGGGATGCGGTAGTGTCCAGGGACCCTGTCTTTCTATTCAACAAATCTCTAGGAAGACACCCTGCTGGACCCAAAGGATTTCCAATCTCACATAAGCACCAGACACTACAGGCTGAAGGGGCTTCTTCCCAGCATTGCCTATGTGGTGCTTTTGGGTTTTTTTGGCATTTTTAAAAGACATGCACACCTCAGCTCCACCTGGCTGCCCTTTGGCCTGCTTAATTACTTGCAGGTAAAATTGGTCTAGAGGAAGGAAACAAAGGAAGAAAGAATGGTTGTCGTATCATTTTGCTTTTCAAGATACCTCTTGGACCTGACACATATAAAAACAGGTCTTTTCTAGCCATCTCTGATTTGAATATCCTAATGAAAGTCCTCAAGTAATGCCACTAACCAAGCTACCTGCCCTTAAGAGTGGTAAATTTCCATTGGCTGGTGTTGTAGTCAAGTTAAAGCTTCAGGGTCAAACCGGAATGCATAGCAGGGATCAAAACATTCAGGAGCCAGACCTAAACATATAAGGCTCAGTTAAATGGTTGCTGAAACCACACTGAATTTTTTCTCCTTGCTTTGTGGCATCTGGATCAACGCACTGTGGACTCTGTCAATGCTCCTCAACCCTGAATATCTCCCTGCACCGTTATTCAATCACCTAGCTCCCTTTCTCCCTCTGCTAATACATACAGGGTGCATCTACACATATATTTACTCCAGGCTATATTTACTGTGCAGTAAGATACTACAGAGTAAGGGTTTTTGGGTAGGTGTCTAAATTTGCAGGGATTAGGGAGAAGATTTGCTCCCGAGTCCCTGCAGCCCTGCAACAAGCCCCTGCCACCATTGTGGGGGAGCTCAAGGCTTCCCCTGAGTATTAGCCCAGGGGCTGGCAGGGAGCACTGGACCAGGAGACAGCTGCAGGGAGTTCCCGGACCTGGCTCCCAGATCCAGGGCATGGGGCTTAGATAAGAGCTGGTGGATTGGGGCAGGGGGCTGGGACCTACCCCACCCCTGCAGCTCTGTCCAAGCCCCCTACCTACATGTACAGCCCAGAGCTGGCTGGGGACTACCCAAAATAGGACAGTCCCCAGCCACCTCCAGGCTGCACGTGCTTCCCCATGCAGCCTGGGGCTGTCTGGGAACTGTCCTGGTCAAGGGCAGGTTCCAGCCAGCTCCAGGCTGGGTGGGGAACTGTCCTCATGCACGGAGCTCCCAGCCCCTGCTCCATGATCACAACTGCGATTGTAGAGTGGGGGCTGGGAACAAGTTTCCAGGAACAAGTTCCCAGCCTCCACTCAGTGATCGTGGAACAGGGCCTGGAAGCTCCCTGCTGCCAGGGCAGGGAGACATTGCCGAGGATCTAAACTGTTCTCAGTGGTGGCAGATGACAGAACAAGGAGCAACAGTCTCAAGTTGCAGCAAGCAAGGTTTATGTTGGATATTAGGAAAAACTCTCTCACCAGGAGGGCAGTAAAGCACTGAGACAGGTTACCTGGAGAGGCTGTAGAATCTCCATCCTTGGAGGTTTAAAATCCAGCTAGATGAAGCTTTAGCTAGGATGATCTTGTTGGGGATGATCCTGCTTTAAGCAGTGGGTTGGACTAGATGCTCTCCTGAGGGTCCCAGACCTCAATTTTCTAAGATTCTATTAAACAGGTCTTTCTAGTCAAGAAAGTCAGGGTTTTTAAGTCCCAGCAGAAGCATCAGTACACCCAGCCTACTCTTGGCTATGGACAACATCCAATGCTTCTGAGAAAAGTGTGAGGAGAAAAACAAAAACAAACCCTGACACCTCTGGCAATAGGAAAGGAAAACATTCCTTCCTGGCCCCATACAACAATCAGCAAAGCCCAGAAACACAGGATAACTATACACCCTGGACTGTACACTGTAACCTAGGGATGCACAGACAATTCCACGCATCACATACCCTAACTGAAGGGCCAGAGCTCCCTCTTCCATTACCCTATTGCTTTTATAAACTTATCCCAGTTCCTTTTATCTTCTTAGCATCATAGAAAAATAGGGCTGGAAGAAACTTCAGGAGGTCATATTATTCAAACCCCTGCTCAAGACAAGATTATCCCTGATGAAAGTACCCAAGCAAACATCTGCCTAACTTGCTCTTGAAAATTTCCAGGCATGGAGATTCCACAAATATTCTAGGTAGTCTGTCCCAGTGCTCAACTATGCTCATAGTGGAAAAAAAAAATCTTCCTAATTCTAAATTTCCTCTGTTGTAGTTTGAGGCTATCACTCCTAGAATTGTCTCCTACAACCACAGAAAACCATCTTTTTCCATCTGCTTTATAACAGCCATTCATTTATCTGAAGACTTGTCAACTCCCCCTCCTGTAGGTTCTCTTCTCCAGACTAAATAACCCTAGCTCTTCTAGCCTTTTTGCAAAATCATGATTCCCAGACCTCTAATCATTTTTGCTGTTCTGTGTTGGACTCTTTCCAATCTGTCCACATCCTACTTGAAGTGTGCAGCCCAAGACTGAACACAGTACTCCAGGTGAGGCCTCAGCAGTGTGAAATAGAGCAAAAGAATCACTTTTTAACTTGCAAGTGACATTCCTGTTAAATACAACCTGGTATGCTGTTGAATGGTATTTGTTTTTTTGGTTTTTGGGGGGGGGAATTGTTTGGTTGTTTTATTTTTGCAATAGGAACACACTGTTGGCTCTTATTTAGCTTGTGGTCCACTGTAACCTCCAGGTCCTTATCTGCAGTACTGCAGCCTAGCCAATCATTCTGTATGGTGCGCATGCATTTTTTTCATCCAAAATGCACAATTTTGTACTTGTCTTTGGAAAATTTAATTTGATTGATTTCAGACCATTTCTCCAGCTTACCCCAGTCTTTCTGGATCCTACCCTCCAAAGTGCTTACAACTCACCTAACTTCATTTCAGCTGCAAATTTGCTAAGCATTCATTCAATCTCATCCTCCAAATCATTAATGAAGGTATCAAACAATACGCTAGGACAGACCCCTGAGGAACCTAGCATGATACCTCCTCACTGAAGTCACTGAAGCACTGCTGACTACTCATCAAGCACAATGATCCAATTTGTTAGGTATGCACCTTACAGTACTTTCATGTACTCCCAATACAATTAAGTCCTGAACAGAAGTAGTCCATCTGTACTACATGGGAAAAGCCAAGTAACCAAAAGCCCCATGCTCAGGAAAAGGGGTATTCTAGGAGGGGTAGAAATATAGGCAACCTATTTCTTTTAGGATGTTGATTGATTCAGGCCTTTACTGATACACTTGTAGCAAGCTTACCTTTCAGAGCTTGGGTTGAATCCCAGGCTTGAGATTCTGTTGTTTTTGACTGGTGGAGCCCATCCACTAATCAGGAGGCAGCAAGAACAGTGAAGTCATGTCCCTTTCCTGAGGGGAGGGGGAGAGGAGCTTCCCAGACCTGACTGTAGACTGCAACATTGTCAAGTCTGGAAGACTTCAGGGGCAGAGCAGTGTGCCCTGCACAAGGAGAGAGAGACACAGCAAGGAACAAAATGGAGCAGAGCTAGAACAAGCTGCCCAGTGGGGTGGTTCCTGTTGGCCCTGAAGAGCTCCAGAAGACTGCCTACAGTGGTGGGGTAGCAGCAGTCAGCTCCAGCTCCAGTACACGGTGTGCAGAGTGGAGCATGGAGTTTTGGTGCAGGCGGCGCTGTACGGAGCCAGACCTTGGGAGCAAGGAGCTCAGGTCTGCAACCCCTGGCATACGGCCAGGGTGCGGTGCAGGTGCTACTGCATGGAGCTGGATCCTGGGAGTCATGAGAGGCGGCAAGGGTTTGCAACCCCTAGCAAGTGGCCAGGGCCTCGGTGCATAGGGACAGTACATGGCGGACCCTGGGAGCTGATAGCAACGGTTTGGGTCTCTAGCCCCTGGCACAGGGCCAGGGCGCAGGACTGATCTCACCACAGGAAGGGTCCCCGAGTGAACTGAGCCCCGGCATCACACAAGGTGGCCTGGGCCTCCAACCCCAGCAAGAGGGCAGTAGCCTCCAGGAGCACATGGCTGCTTGGGGCCAGTGGCAGACAAGCGGCTGGGACAGAGATGGAGCCTGACAGGCTTGTCCTTACTCAAAAGTAAGGAGCCATTTGGGTGGGAGAGTGATGATCCCCCTTCCAGCCCCTGGAGTCCTGAGTTATCAAGCAAGGGTTTCCCACAGGGGAGGAGACCCCTTTGAAGGGGCGGGGGGTGAGGAACTGCGAAAGAGTCTCCTGAAGGATAAGGAATACTGGGAACCAGCCCTTTTTCCCCTTTTGGGAACTGGCCCCAGGTTCTCTTCCTTACTAGAATCTCCTCCAAATCTCAGTGATATTGATACCTTGAAGGGGTATGCACCTTATATTTTGTATTCAGCGCTTCATATTTTGTCATTAATAACCATTTGTTGTTTATTTGTTATGTATCTGGATGAATATACGTATATATCTTGCTGAACCCCCATCCTCCCAGTTGACACCTCCCTCTGATTGCCAGTATTTATCTGGGTGTGTCCAAGTGTGTTTACTGGTTATTTGAATTCACCTGTATTTATCTGTTCCAGATTTCTTATTTACCTGTGTGGGTTCAAGGGCCTTCAGAGCAATCCTTTAGGAGTCCATTATAGATGTATAGCAATTTATATATGTCTTAACAGAGTGTTGAATATATGTATATAGAGTTATTAATGTTATTCTTTCTTTTTGTAAGTTGTACTTATATTAATAAATCTCTACATAGATAAAATTTATAACTGTCCTGGCCTGGATCTATAGGGACAGAGGGGAACTGTAAGTGGCCTGCAGTTTCACCTACAGCACACCTGTTGGCTAACAATCCCCTTCAATCAGAGGAGGGAGTATTTATCTGAGTACACCTAGGCTACACATGTGTATTTCATACCACTCCAAGCATGTAGTTGGTGCTTAATAAATAAAATAAGCCTTTTTACATAAGAAAGAGAGCTTGAAAATGTTGCTGACATCACATTTGACTCAAAAGTTGGACTTAGTAAAGTTAAAGATTCTTTACAAAGATTCTTTCTTCTTCTCTACTGTTATTATCATAGAGCGCCAAGTAATGGCCCAGGACTGCTCTGGTAGCCTCTGTTGTGATACAAAAGGCAAAGATCCATACAAGTAGCAGATAAAATTCTGTTCCCTGCTGGTTGTGTGGTGGGTTACATTTCCAGGCTGCTAATAGGAGCAGCTGAAATTTTTTGAGGCCCAGGGAAGCAGTGCATTATAAAGATACCCAGGGCACCTCTGTGATGTTATAGGACTGTACTGAGGAGAACCACAGCAAAACACGAGATGCACATTACATGCACTGAAACAGCTGTAATGCATCTGGCCTGAGAGTAGAGGGGTAGACATACCTCTACTCTCACTGAGACAATAAAGCACCCTGGCCTCTGCCCAGCATGACTAAGGCCTTGGGGATCTGGCACACAGAGTACAGATGGATCATGCTTTAGTACTACAGGGCAGAGGTAATGGCCTTTGCTCAAGGATCTTTCTTTCTTTCCTTCTTTCATTCTAAAGACATTTGAACTGAAAGGAAAGATTTGCACATTGTATGAAAAACAGAAAGCTCAGACAAACAGCAGCACTCCAAAGACTTTTTTTTAAAACTCCAAATAAAAATAAACAAACAGTTCTTGGCAGTATTTGGAATAGAAGCTAGTGAATAATTCACAATGAATAATTGATTTGTTGAATTTAGTCTGGTTTCTTCCTACTTGAGAAATAGGCATGACCAGATGGTGATTTCTTTAAATGTATTTGTTTTCCTAATTTATTTGAAGGACTTCCCTTCCCCCAATTTTCCTTCCCCCTTCCCCCTAGTGCTAAAGTTGGACATTTCAACAGGTTGACTGCTGGTCAGATTAACTGATTCGGTTCCATGACCAGAAAGGAAGCAAGAATGATTAGGGGCAAGGAAAAGCTAATCTATGCAGAGAGAATGAAAAGACAGTAACTGATGTCTTAGACAGGAGAATAAGAAGAAAGGGGAGAGGAGAGAAGTCTATGAAATAACAAATGATACAGACACAGTAGATCAGGAACTGCACATAATTAGACAAGGGGAACGTCTTGCCATTGGATGCTGGTAAGGCAAGGGCTTAGAAAAATTCAAAGAGGGCTTGGGCATTTATAGACTATCCAGAGCTATAATCATTGATGCTAATGAGAAGGGATATAGCCACATGCTTCAAGGCCTAATCCAATCACTGGCTATTAAGGATCAGTAGGAGACCTCCTTGGGGCAGATTAATCCACAGATGCTAACTGTGGGGCATCTTGTACCTTCTTTTGAAGCAGCCATTGTGACCACCGGGAGCAAGAAGATGCAGGAATAAGGGACTCTGCCCAAGAGCTAAATCTGTCTGGTGATTCCTATGTTCCTGTGATGAGTTGAGGGTATCAGTCCTTCAAGCTGAATGCTTACAGTGGAATAGCCAAGTTCCAGTGCCAAGAAAACCCACCATCCGGCCTTTAAAAAATCATTTTCTTGCAAATGTTTTTCCCATTAAGATGAGATCACACAAGTATTTTCCAAGACAGTGAGAGAAAGCTAAATGTGCCATTAAGTGCTGCCTAGGCAAATTCATTGATAAATTTTAACCAATATTCACAGAAATTCTGTTTGCTGGCAAACAGTCCAGGGGGAACATTATTGCGTACTGTGACTAATCCCATTGACATCAATAAGAGCAAGCAGTCCCACTGACTTCAGTAGCAATGCCTTCCTGAGCATAAAAAATACTTCCATAAATGTTTATA
This sequence comes from Crocodylus porosus, assembly GCF_001723895.1. Classification (NCBI taxonomy): domain Eukaryota; kingdom Metazoa; phylum Chordata; order Crocodylia; family Crocodylidae; genus Crocodylus; species Crocodylus porosus. The sequence goes on along the minus strand of NW_017728943.1, from coordinate 15,017,009 downwards.
AGCTCAGGCCCCCAGCACGTGTCCCAAACCTGGCAGCATGATGCTATTGCCCAAGGACCCAAAAGTGAAATTGACTAGAAACTGAAAAAGAAGAAATGGGAAATTGATGAGCTTATAGTAACTGCAAGAAAAGCAAACAATAACCAGCCAGCATAAAAGGAAAGTAAATTAGATTGCTAAAAAAGTATCCAGGCTTTTGTATCGAAAAGATCTGATCCTGTCCTAGCAGAAGTTAATGGGAGTTTTGCAACTGACTTAAATGAGGCTCTGAGGCATCCACAGGACAAAAACCCTCTATGATAAAGGAGATACTGGTATCTCCCAATCACACTATGTTTTGACTGAAGTCTGCAAAAGGGAAGGTGGGTTAAACTAGATTCATTATCTAAGCCACCTTTCCAATTGCTTGCATCTGCTTTCAGTTGCAAAGGTCTCAGGATCAGAGTCTAAACAAACCATTGCTGTCTTTTTCCTCTCTTTTCCTGTTCATTCATAAATTCCCACTAATGGTCACCAGTGGGAACTGCATTTGCTCAATTCTGCTCTGTTCCATTTGAATAGGACACAGCACTGAAAAAGATGTAGGGTTTCCACTCCTTCCCCAACAGATACTTTCTTACTCTGACTTCTCCTTTACATGCACTGAGTGGTCTAGTTAGAACGGGCTAGGTTAGAATGGGCTGTTTGGAAAGAAGATTATACAGACTGCACTAACCTATTCCACCAAAATGCAGCTCTAAATCAGCCTGCAGTAGTCCCAGGCCTAGTTCAAGTGATATTGCCAGGTTCTTCCATCAGCAAAAGACAGAGTACAAGCAGTGACCTCCAGGCAATTGAAGAAAACCTGCAAAACCAATGAAAACTGATATAGTTCACTGTCATGGGATCACCAGGGAGCTTGGGGAGGTATGGAAGCTATCTAGGGGAGCAGAGCAAGGCAGGAGGACTAGGGACAGACATTACACATAAACTGATTTAAGTGATAAGAAACTGGTTTAAACCTGTAACAGAACAGATGTTCAGTGCACATAAGCCAATTTGAAAATGGCCAAAATCGGTTTGAGATAAACTTGGTTGATTGTAGTGATTTGGCTCAAACCAGTTTGTGCAATGTCTGTCCCAGACTCCTTGCTGGTTTAAGATGAATCAGAGTCTCACAGCATCCCAGCATGCTCTCTAGCTAGGCGAGGCTCTCTGTTCCACAGCAAGGCTGGCCCATCCTCTCTGCTCCCTGGCTGCAGTTCCGAAGTCTCTGCAGGTGTCTGCCTGGCTTCTGTTCCCCATTTCCCCTCCCCTCTCCTCCCTACTCTGTGCTAAGCAGGCATTCCCCCTCCCTCACAGACACCTCAGCATTAGCTAGGAGACCACACGCTGGCTACAGTCTGTGCTGTGGAAGATAACAGAGGCAGACAGGCTTTTTGGAGCTAATTAGCAGGTAGCTTAATGTCCTTCCTTGGAAAAGCTGTTTAAGAGCTGTTTGCTCCCAGGCTCCTCCTCACCACCCCCTGCTAAGCAGGAATTCCCCCCTCCCCTCTGTCTTGCTGAGGAAGTGTCTGTGTATTAGCTAGCAGACCACATGCTGTATCCCTGATGAATCAACAGGTAGAATCAACAGTCTTAATGGGGTGATAAACACTGAGATAAGGGTGATAAACAGGGTTATCAGCCCCCCAACCCTGGTTTGCTTGCCTGTCAGTTTGGTGCAGACAGTACACAGAAGCAGGGAGGGAGAGTGAATAACTCTGTAACATCAACAGATGCATGCTCTGCACACACCACTTGCCTCGGAGTGCTAGCCCAGGGCTGCAGGCTAGCAACACTGCTGCCCCTTTAGCAGCCTGGGGACTGTAGGCAGGGTGAGGGTTCACGCCCCTCCCTAATCAGAGCCCTGCTGGAGCCCAGCCACACCCCCTCAGCTCAGCTCTGCAGGGGCAGGGAGGGCTGCTTTAGCCCTCCCTGCCTACTAAATTTAATATGCAGTAGCAAAAGCGCATTAATTAATGTGTAGATACCCCCAGTTAGTAGAGATTTACTTCTTGCTGTTTTATGTGACACAAGCTCTAACTTGAGTAGCATCTCCCTGTAAGATTCTGGTGACTTGAAAATAGGTAGGCATGGTCAAAAGGCTTCTCTGACAACTACTTGGGAGGAAGAAGTTTATGGCACTGCACAGAGCTCATACTTAAACCTTTCCCTGCCATAGATTAGGGTTCAAATACACCTTTGGCTCACAAAACAAGTGAGTCATGTGGTTCTGTAAATTTTGCTGATGACTACTGTTATGTACAAAACCACCATGCTCATTTATACCATTGTACACTTTGGTTATTATAGACAACAACAGCCTGACCCTGAGGTGCACTGTTACAGTTGGGGAGAAAGACACACCTGGAGTAGCAGCGGGTACTAGAGGGCAGAAGTGAAGGACATAGTGCTATATGGGGATTCCAGGGCTGCAACAGCAGGAGGTGGGGGGTGGGCTGCCAGGTAGAACAGACTTATCAGCAGAGCTGTGTAGGCACTGGAGATGTGAGAGACTGGGAAAAGAGATTATGCTGATTTCAACCCCTAGCAGGTCAAGGAAGGAATGGCTTTCAGGTCCCTTGTTTTCTTATCTCCTCCAAGCTGGCACCAATTTTCTAAGCTGGCAGTTTTCAGTCACTCAAGCTCCCACCGCAGCTTTTTCTGTATTGTTAGTTCTGAAACAAGCCTCAAGTGTATTCTGTATCCACCACCCTCCCACCCCACATACACACACATACACATATATATACAATACAGTCCAGGCTGCTTTGGTAGGAGCCCAGACATGCCATTCAGAAAGCCCTTCAAATTGACCCTTCAAATTGACCCTTCAAATTGACCCACACTCACAAGCAGCCCTGTTGTCTGGGGACCCTGTAGGCTAGCTCATACACTTGCTCTCACCCTCTGCTGCCTTTTATTCCCCTCACCCCAAGTGGATTGCATTGCAGGCCTGGAACAAACCCGACAAGGTCACACTGTTTGATTCTGATGTCAGTTTCAATTACGGGACGGCTTTTATAACCAAATCAAAACACAAAAGGCTAAAAAAGACAGACAGCAAGGAGACGACACTGGATCCAGCTGCAGGCTGGGAAATGACATTTGCTTATTGATCCATTATCCCCTCCCCCATTATATTTTTGTCATCTTCCCCCCCCCTTATGTCCTGTAAATTAAATAGCCGATTTATGTGTGAAAAGGCTTATATATGTTTTCTCTCTAAGGATGGGCATATGCTGATACCTGTAAGACATGGCCCCTAAGAATGAGATCCAAGCCTGAACTCAAGGTTTAGTACAGTCTGCCAGTGCCATGGAGGACCCCTGCAGACCTCTCTCACATGTAAAGTGAGTCTTCAGCTGAAAAACACTTGGCTAGTTTTAGTTTTGTCACGGTGAGATTTTGGTCCAAGCCTGTTACATAAGGATGGGAAGGGGGAGGGGAGGAACGAGGTCCAATTAAATTCCAAAGTTGATAAAAGCAAATGTAATTCATAATCAGCCTGTGCAACTCCTTACCGCAAGAACTTAGCAAGCTCAGGAACTTTACAAGCTCAGGCCCCCAGCATGTGTCCCAAGCTGGAGAGGCGCTGGGTATTTAAATGGCAATCAAGTGTATCCAGTGTTATCAGCATAAACGACAGCTAAAATGTTAGAAGGGATGCAAACGGTTTTGCTGCAGGGCTTAGGCTGGTCTCCTGTTAACAGAGATTAGGAGACCTAATACAAGAGAGCAGGTTAGCTCTTATCTGGTTATGGTGCATTCTTACGCCTTCCTCTGAAACATCTGGTGCTAGCCATTAGCACAGAGGCACTACTGGACAAGATGAACTCTAATCCAATCTGGCGTTTCTGATCTTCTTAACCTATTGGGTTCCAGACACAGTACAAATGACCTGAAGCAGCTGAGAGAAGCAGTTTCCAGCTGAACCAGAACAAGGAGGATACAAAAGGTGATGGCATAGTTGGTAGTCATGAGATTCTGGGAGACTCTAGAATAGAGAGGGCTCCACTATGAAGCCAGGGTAAAGATTCAGTTCATTCTGTGAGCAGGGCCAGGAATAACTTCCCAAAAGTTTGAAGGTAGCATTCTGTTTGAAAATAGTGGGGCTGTTTTTCTTGGCCTTTCTTCTTTGACCTGCACCCAAACTCTGACCTCACAGGAAGCTGATGCTTTCCCTGTCTGCAGTCTCCATGAGGGAAACCTCTATATGACATTTCAATCATTTCGATCTGTGCTGATCAGTTCTGGATCACTGGGTTAGCAGAGCTCCTAAGGCAAAATGCAATCATTCTTCATGCTAACACTCTAATGTTAGAAGAGTATTCATAAATGAGACACTCAGGGATGAAACAATCTAACTGAGCAATACATTTTGAAGTCCAAACAATGGGCTAAGCGCAGCCCACAGGAAAGCAAACATAACTCAACTGAAGTCTGTGGAGTTTGACCAGGAACATTTGGCTCAAGTATTTTCAGGTATTCAGAATTCAAGCATCATTCTCCCAAGCTCTTCTCCCTTTATCCATCCATGTCTATGCAAAATCTCATTTCTTCAGTGTAGCTATCCATAATGTGTTTCTTTCGCACACATGCACACCAAGAGTTTGGCTTTTGTCAAGCATTTTATTTCCTCCTGTCTCATGGGGGGAAGAAAAGGCAGCAGATTATTGTTGCCTTTTCCCTCCAATGATTGGGAGGTCCTAAGATATTTACACAATGCCCCCATAAAACAAACCTGGATGGATAAATCCAATGCCCATCCCTCAACCCATACCACCCCACATGTGGCTGCCCTTTTAGGATCCTCATGAGAATGTTATTAATGGAATGACTTGTTACAATACTGATACTATTACTCTACCTCTATACATAACACCCCTTCTTGGAGTAATAATTATGTATTTATATTGCAATAGTCCCAATGGCACTAGTTAATATGAACACACATACATAAAAAACAGATTTATCAAAATAAAATCTTTGCCTGAAAAGGAGACCACGTTGGACTAAGTAGACTGAGAGTGGCAGAAGAGAGAGAGAGAAGAAAAGGACCACATTTTCTTCCACATGTACCTTTCCCCAAAAAATCACCCTCCCCCCGCAAATAATAATTGGGGTGCATATCTTAAGCAGGGAAACTGATTTTCTGCCTGGAATAGAAGCAACCCACTTTGATTTCTGATCCATTGAGCAGCAGCAGTAGCATTTTTATTCAAGCAGCTGAGAGAGTCAATTAACTTAATGATTCATTGTTCTGCACACTAGAGGTGTTAATACTGGTTTTTCCTTTTTATTGGTCTTGATGTTCTACTAAGTAAGACAACCTTTCTTTGGGCAAATTTTGTTGTCTGTTGACTGTTACTAATCTTTCCACTGGAACCTTTTTTTAGCTCTTTTCAAAATTATTAGATCCACCCATGGAAATCAGCCTTCAGCATCAACTAGGCTTTCAGCTTTTGGTGGATCAGGAAATGGTAGGTAGGCTGAAGATTAGATTCTGTCCCTGTTCAATGCAGCTGTAACTCTGGAAAAAATATTTTTACTTCATTCTGCCTTCCTGAAATCAAGGCACATGTCTTGTTTAGCAGTACCTGGTATGGAAACTAATGTATTACCAACTGCCTAGCCAGGCTGCAGTGTTCTTCACCTGGAAAGGATGAGAGAGGGATTGTGAGGCGAGGCACGAAGAATGATGATATAGGGGCTTTTTCAGAGAACAAGTAGTCAACTATTTTTTAAAAAGCTCCCCCACCACACACACACACACACACACACACGCACTATCTCTCTCATACTGCATTCTTGCTGGAATGGCTGGCTGGTTGTAATACAGCCTCATTTTGGTGGTATAAACATTCAATGGGTAGTTGGTAGGTGCATGTACACACACAGGTGCTGTAACAATGCCTGGGTGTTACTTGCACACCAGCACCTCCTCACTCAACTGCCAGATCAACATTTTGCTCCTATCTATACTAATGCTATTTAATCCTCCTGTGCTGTTAAATTCTTCATTTAGGAACATTGTCAATGGACTGAATAAAACACCCAGGTTCTTGGTTGTCCCTTTAAACAAACCTGACCTTTTGTTGAATTAAAATACTCCGTAAAATGTCCCAAGAGACCAGGATATATACAGTGGACCAATTCACCTGACACCAGAAAGTTCAGTTGAAGCCAGTAGCCTGATGAGGCAACTTTTGGGGAGCTGCATGAACCCCAGGACTCGAGCTGAAAGGACTGTCCATTCTCCAGGCTTGCTAAGCCACAACACAAGAGCCAGGTGTGAGAGGCTCTGTCATGTGGATGTTCAGTCACTGACATGAGGGCAAGATTAACCTCTGGTGGTTGTACATTTTAGTGGTTTGAGAAGAAGGCAAGGGGCCATTAATTTCTGGATTTGAATCCCCACAGTTACCGCAGACTTGCTACTGTATATAGACCAGTGGAAATCTCTTCATGACTCAGTTTCCAAACTGTAAAAAAAAGGGTAAATGATACTTTCTTACCTTTGTGCAAAGGGAAAGGGGTGGAGTTGTGCAGATTACTTATTGATTACACAACAGACTGACAATGTAAATTAAGATCACTGAACATCCAGGAGACAGTAATGACTTTTCATTGTGAGCGATTTCTCACATACCCAATCTGAACCAGTAACGGTCTATGGAACACACACACACAACCCCACCACTCCTGTCACACTTGACCACTTTGTGAAATGTAAGGAGAGCAATCCTGTCACCTCCAGATGGGGCAAATGTGGTACAACAGGACTAACAACATGTCTACCGTGTTGGAACTACTCATTAGGGGTGTGCAAAGCAGGCCTTATTCAATTCGGATTTGACCCGAATCAGGGATAGTGATTCAATTAGTTGGTTTGGATCGCTGTCGCTGATTCGATTCTGCCAAATCCATATCTGAAGATTCAATGCTGATTTGGAGAATCAGTGATTCGGATGTAGACACAGCTTTAAATGTTTTTTCTGCTTATCTTGAGGTAGCAGGTGTGGGTCGTGATTGCTGCAATGTTGCGGCGCATGGAGTATCCCACAGGAATGCGGGGTTGGGGGGGAATGATACACTCCATGTGCTCGGCGGCAAACCCAGAAATGGACCAGCCAGGGAGTGCGCTGGGGGGGGTCTCCCCATCCCACCCCACTCAGCTTGGCAATTGGCCGCAGGGGGACCCCAAGTGCCCTGCCCAATCCCAGGAGACACCAGTCACTGAGCCGGGGGGTGCCCACCCTCCCGCCTCCCATGTGCTCCCCGGTAGACCTAGAAATGGACTGCATGTGTTTCTGGTCCACTTCCGCATCTGCTGCTGAGCACACTGGGGAGCCCTCACACTTCTGTGGGACACTCCATTGCCCCAGCATTGCAGCACTCACAAGCCGCCTGGTACCTAGAGGTATGTAGAAAAAACATTTAAAACTGTCTATGTCCGAATCTCCAAATTTTTATGAATCTCTCCAAATGGATTCAGAAAGAATAAAGGGTCCTGTGATTCAATTTGTATTCAGAGATTCAGCCACTGAATCAAGCCAAATCTCAGTTAAATTTAATCAGGAACTGAAGCTTTGCACAGCCCTACTGCTCATTGCTTTTATTGATGCTAAAATACCTAGTTTGCTTGAGGTTGTGGAAAAGTGACACTTCAAAGCTCCAAAGTTACCCAGGATGAGAAGGAGAACATGGACCACCATGAATACGAACTGATACTTTTACCATATTGGCCCAGGTATGAAATCCCCCCTGCCTTGCACGCTGAATCTCACTGAATCACTAAATAATACTGAGGTCCCATATTGAAGAAAAAGAACTGCCTAGAGTAGTGGTGTCAAAGGTAGAGTCCATGGAGCTGTCTCATCCAGCCCACAGGTTTGCCCTTGGGGCCAGAAATTTGGTGGCTGGATTAGTGACAGCAGTGTTAATTGCTGCCTGATAGTTGAAACTCAACAGGGCTGCAATGTCCCCAAGTAGGTTGTCATATTTGAGTATATTATCCAGTGATATATTATTATCTAATGTGGTTCTTTCCCTTTCCTCTTGTGAACATCTGTGACCCCCGCCATAAAACCTCACAACAAAACTGCAAGATGAACTATCCCATTTAATGCCAAACTACATACTCCCCAGCTTTTCTTGGCCAAAAAGCAATGTCAGTGAGAAATAACTAAGACTATGACCTGCACTACAAGACAAATGGCAAATCTATTGAGGGACTGCTGTAGGTCACCTGCCAGGCACAGCAAACATCCCTGGAGAAAGAAGATGACTGAGTGGCAGAAATGCAGCCATGATACCTTTCCTTCAGATTCCCAGCCCTAAAAGAACACAGGATGTGCATCTGAAGAGGTCATGCCTGGCAAACCCCTTGCTAAAGAAAGTGCTGATGCTTGGAAAAGTAGCAATAATCCTCCCTCCCTTCCTCCCCATGCACAGGCACAGGCACAGGCACAGGCACATGCACATGCATACATACAAAACCCACTGTTTTTAAAGCAATAGGGAGAGGGCTAAAAAAGATAAGAGTTTCCGAGTGAGTCAGGGAAAATGAAGAAATTGATGTTTCCTATGGGGAATTCTTAGCAATGGTCTCTAGTATACCAACCCCTATTTTGCATATCCAGGGAGACAATTTCAGAAGATAGCCTAAAGATTATTTATTGTATTTACTTGAATACAAGACAATCATGATTATGATCCCACCCCCAATAATTAGATTCTATATAAGGAAAATTTATAAATTTGTTATAATTTTCCAGGTATAGATTTTAATTATTGGAGATTTGCCTTGAGTTTGTCCCCTTCCCACTGCTACAGCCAGGAAAATAAATTGGGGGGGGGGGTCAGGTAGCCCCTTTGCTTTCTGCTTCCCCCACCTTTTCCCCCTGGCAGTGCCTTCCCCTCCTCTCCTATTACGTCTTGTTCTCCCTGGGCACAAAGAAGTGAGGAGCAAATTTAAAAACAACAGCCTTGAAATTAAACATGGCTGTAGCAATTTACATATAGTACCCATATGCTTAGTTCATCCAGAATTGATGAATGTTACATTTTTGGAAACTGCTGCAACTTTTAGCACAGGTACTCTAAACACAGTTTTGAGCAGTTTTCATGATATTTGCCACACATTTAAAGCTGGTGAAAAAACAGGAATCATTGGAAATGGGAAAGAAAGCCACAGCTCATCTATAGGAATGAAGAGGATGTAAAAATGTATGCAATGTAGTGGCTCACCATGACTTGACAAAAACTGGCAGTGAGAGGTGACAACATTTAATGAACATTACCATATGTCTTATTTAGATAGGCAGTACTACCTTATCCTTGTGGTAGATTCTTGGTCTCTTATAACCTAGGATCAAGCATTTTTGCTATATTGGTCTGTTGCCCAGGCCAAGATCACTTTAGAATGGCATTGTGTAGTTAGTGGATGCAGACCTGTCCAATGAACTGTGGACAGGACACCTTACGAGAGTCTGTTATAGCCTCCCAATAGAAGGATCGCAGCTACAGGTATGCTTTATTGCAAATGGGGGATTCCTCCCCAGCTTTCTCCTTTGGCCAGTTGGCTAAGGGTAAGCAAGACTCAGGGGCATCCGAACCTCAAGACCTCATAGCTTGGGCCTGCATGTAGGATGCCTGCTAATGGATTTGGATGCATCTGAAGCCTCAGCCTGAAGAGTCTGGGATGGAGGATACTTGCTGGTGGTCTTGAACAATTGAGTTCTGCTCAATTTATAGGATTTGGAACTGATGTGGCTAATTCAACCTGGAACACAAAATTGAAAAAAAAAAATTGTGGTAGATTCCCATCAGTATGTTTGTCCAATATGGGCCATGTGTTTTACAGTCATGCTCAGTGTTGGCTGCATTTAATCAATGTCATAGTTGGTTCCCATTGCTGAATATGTGGTGCTTTTGGCAGCAGTTTAATGACAGACAATTATTTAGTGAGGTTTCCTTGTATGCTACTATAAGACAAGGGACCTTTTTCTCCATGCCAGCTGGAAGAAGAAATCTCATCTTGTATTTGAGTAAATATGATAGGTTAGACTCCTTTGCCTGATCTCTTTCCTCCCACTCAACCCAGACAAATCTCACTGGGTTTATATTATCCAGAGAGCCCAAAGACAAGTGTCTCAGTAATTAGACAGGTACCTAAGCTACACTCTTTCAAGCAACACTTCTGAATTTGATCCAAGAAGTCCAGTCCAAAGATGCAAGGCTCATGACCTGTCACACAGCAGCATGTCAACTTCAAGTTGCTTATCTGAACTTCCAAACCTTTTGAGATTTGTCTAGGACTAGTAATAACAGGCCTATCACATCACCTTGACAAACACAGGCAGGCTTCTGAGTTCTTCTATCCCTGCAACAAAAGGACCTTCTTTTTTTTTAATTAAAGTTTCTCTCAACTTATTACCCTCTGCTGTTTCCTTTGGTTGGGAGTAGCCCTATACCAGACCATAAAAATAATAAAAGAAAGTGTTCTCTGTACCCACGCAAGAGATCCAAACTATCAGAGCTGAATTCACAAGGAGAAGAAAAACATAAAAAAGGGAAGAGAAAAACCTGCTTCATCCTCAGAGAGGATCATGACTGTAACAAGAAGAAAGAAATGTGGTTTTTGACTTCATGCATAATATCTCATCTTCCTATTCAAGGACCCCAAAGCCCTTTCTAAGCACCAATTAATTAAACTTCCCATGAAGGAGTCAATAGTAGTATTTCCCTTTGGCAAATATGGCATGCAGAGGTAGCACAATCTGCACATGGCCATGTAGCCAGTCTGCAGCTCTGACAAGGACAGAGCCCAGGTGCCCTGACCTCCCCCGACCCCCCCAGAGGTGGGGTGGCAAGACAATTCTTCCTCCCATTAGAGGGAAACAATAAGTTATTGTCACCAAAAGGCACTATAGTGTAAGATGTTGTCCTGGGTGAAATGAACTTGGTGGTTTGTGGTCCAGAGATCATTTGGCCAGACCCAGGTGAAAAGGTTCCATTATAATTGGCACAAACTTTCCCCATTGTCGGCAGTCTCAGCACAGAGGCCAAGGATTCAATGGAACAGGGAAAGCAAATTTCCCTCTTGCTCCTTCAGCAGGGTCCTTCCAGGACAGGACCAACAGGCACTGACAGCAGAAGGTATGCATGAGTTTGCCTGGTTGCTGCCTCTGTCAATTCTGCCCCATAGATAAAGAATTAGGCAGAATCCTACTTCACTTTGTGCGCCCAAATGGCAATTCTCTGTCCATGTAACAGCCATTTCTGGTACTTGCACTCAGTTCACAATCCTACTTCCTGGGCACTGTGCATGCTTAAGCATCCATGTGGCTACTGAGCATGTGCACTACGCTACGTGCTGACTAGGCAAGTACACAGCTACCTTTGTGCATGCACTGGAAAAGCTCAGCTCATTCCACAGTACCCAGCTGAAAAAACTATAACTAGCCAGTGTTGGATGCCAGAGAAGGAGGAGGAGGTGCCTTCTCATGTTTTAGCTCCAATAGCTGGGTGAGGAGGGGAGACTTGGTTTTTCTGCTTCCTGGGTGAATGTCCTAACGACTCAGCTATGGGGCTAAAACATGGAAGGGGTGCCCTCCTCATCCTCCTGCTGTTTGTCAAGCCACAATTATAGGATATATATATATCCACCTGGCCAGAACTCAGTAGCCATATGTATACTTGCATTTCTATACACTGCTTGGGGGACTATGATTGCACACTGTGTATAAGTACCAGAAATGGTCCTGATGTAGTGAGCAAACTGATATTTGGCTGCCTGCAGTGAAATAAGATTCTGCCCTTCACCTCCAAAACTGTTGGTCTGGCCTCTTTCAACAGCACAACGTTAAGAGGAGGAGAAAATTATGCACACTAAATGCTATGGAGCAATGGACATGGCATCCAAGCATAAAACATTTGTTCTGCCACTGGAGAAGTTGTAAATCTGACTTCTCCTCTCCCTTTTTTTTAGAACAAAAGTCCTTAAATGCTTCAATATTTTATACACACTCCATATACCGCAGCCTTGAGGAAGACACTGCAGCGTGATGAGCTTTGGTGGCTGTATCCTGCTGCAGGAATGGAGGAATAGGAATTTTAACACTGACATAATAGTCAGATAGTTGTGGGTTTGCCTTGGTATGTATACAAGTGCCAGTGTGGGTGCCTACACATATGCGTGCATGCCAGTGGGTTTATCAAGTGTGTATAGGTGTACCTGTTGTGTGCTTTTTGGATGGATGTGTGCTCTGCATGTGCTCTGCATGGATGTGTGCTCTTCCATGTCCAGAGTGTGTGGGTGTTCTGTACCTATAAAGTCTACCTGAATATTTTACACATAAGCGGGGTTATTCACACAGTGCCAAAAACATAATAGCACAAAACTGCAGAAGGCTGCCTGAATAGCAGACCCTGGTAGATGTCTGACTTGGCCTCCAGCAGCCATTCTGATGCAGTGGGATGGAGAGGAAGCTCTTATGCCAAAGCCCCAGTGCTTTAGCAGGCATAATCTGCAATTAATCCTTTCAGGTAATTTATCGTGTCCATATGTGTGGTGGGTCTGAATCCATCCTGCCATAGCTCCCTGTTAGTAGCAGAAAGGACAGGGCTGCCATTTAAGGGTTTTGAGGAAAGCTGATCCTTGCTGCACCTACCCCTGGTGCTTGCACTTGAGGGGAATTTGCAACCTAGGCACACCCTTAGAGGTGGATCTGAAGGCTGGAGCTGAAGTACTGCACTTCTGGAGCTTAAAAGCCCTATGGGAAGATAGCTGCCTTTTCTAACTCCCTCCAGGACCTCAATGTTGCTGGAAGACTTTACCTTACAGGTGGAAATTTAAGATTCCGGGGCTTCATGCAATGCAGAGAGAGGATGAGGACGGTAGCAGGGCATGGTGAGGGATTTCACATGACTGCATGCCTGGCTGACGGGGTATAGAAGATTTAGGTGGAATAGTTGTGGTCTACAGTGAACACCCGCTCCCCACAATATGATCTTACTCATTGCGGGGAGTTCATTACTACTGAGTGAGGCTGACCCACATGGGGAGGTGAGGAAGTTGTCTCCTGAAGGTCTCTGGAAGCTCTGATTGGAGACAGGTCTCATTTCTCCCAGGAGACAATGGAGGGGTAGTCCAGATGATATGGACTAGGCAGGATCAAGCCTATTTCACTGACCTCTGGAAGTAGAAGCACCTTGGCAGAGCAGAGACCGTGACAATCTAACACTTCCTAGGACCAGCCCAACATGAGTGCTCCCACTGGCCCCATGCTTCGCCTGAGGACTCCAGCAGTCATGCACACAGGGGTCTTCTGAGGTGAGCTTCTCAGCTCTGTCCCCTGAGGGCTGCATCAGCTTAAAGGAAAAGAAGACTCAGAAGCAGATTTTCTGAGAGGGCAAGCATCTGCAGCTCTTGCTGACTTCAGTGGAAGGAGGGGATCCTGCACACTGCTGAAACCCCAGCCCTGAGATACCAGAGCTAGTGAAAAATGAGTAGAGTTCAGGCACCAACAAAAGCCCTGGCTCTGGATGGCACAAAGGCTCCCGTGGAATTCCCACTTCTCACACGCCACTGGCAACAAGAGTTGTTCACCTTTTTCCTGCTGCCAACCAGCAGCACGGGATACCCAGCCCGCAGCACTGGCTCTGGAGGCACTGCCCTGAACAGGTCTGCTGTTCATGCCCAGCAGAGGCTGCTGACTTCCACGTTTCAGCATCCGCGCTCTCTCCTCCCTTTGCCTCATTCCAGTTGCTCAATGAGGCTGGCATTTAAGAAACACTTATTCCAATCCATTTCTACCCTTGTATAGCAATTGGGTGTCATTTAGTTTGATTTAACCAATTTAGTCCTGTGAATTAATTGGTTAATAAGCCATCTGTATGCATCAGGTGACACGGTTGCATTCACGCACACAGACACACACACACACTTGTCCTTGTTTAATAACAGGCTTTGGGGAGGGGAGGAAGAGATATGGGGGGGAATGAAGGTTAAGTTTCCTCCCTAAAGAGCTGTTAACAAGGGGGCCTCTCCATCGCTGCACTGGCCTTGACCTCTGAGCAGAGTAGAGCAAAGGGCTGGAGGCGGTCATTCAGGAATCCTCTGCTCCATTGCTAGGGAGTAACAGAGTTATACAATTGTGACAGTAACCTCCAGAAATACCCCGACCTGTTTTTTATTGAAGAAGGGGGAATACAGGGTCTGATTCTGCTTTATCAGAGCACCAGTCGACGTCCTTGTCTAGCTGTGGGCTGGAATGTCCTGCCTCAGACCTGCCTGCAGCTGGCACTTCTCCCTGCAGTTGCATGGGGAGAGTACCACAACTGAAGCCCCTTGTTGCCAAATGCCATTGAAGCCCCATGCCTACAGGCCAGATTCCATGGCTCTGTGAGCTGGATCCCGTCCACAGCCCATAGGTTGTCAACCTCTGTGTTAAAGTGCATGTGAAACACAGATCCATATTCCAAACCCACAGACACCTGGTGGATGAATGAGAGCCCGAGATTCTGAATTTGTTCAGCCTCTGCAGTTATTGTCAAAATCCTTCATTTATATACCAGGCCCCACTCCCTCCTCAAAAACCTACCCCTTTCTCAGACACCAGACTACTTATATGCAAAACCCCAAGCCTACAAGGCAATTGAAACAACAAAGTATCCCACAAGCAAATCTGGAAACGTTACCCAATCCACACAACAGCAAACATCAACCTGATCACAGAAGAGAAAAAACCTTACCTGCTTCTCTCTGAATGCCCATACATCACAACCAGCCCAGAAGTCCAAGGAAACAGATCCAGAAAAGGTCAGTGCATGTAAGTAATTTCAGACCAAGTGGAGATTGAATGTCTAAGCAGAAGTGGCCCTTGTGTTAAATGTCTCACTAGCAGCTCTCACCCTTCAGTACCTAGGGTGTGCAGTGCAAACATCTTGGCTGACTGCAACCACACAGTTATGACATGGGGAGGGGCAGCACTGAGCCCAAAAGCCCCCCACATAATTTAAGACTGATCCATAGTCTGGAATTAGTCCAGATCTGGCATATTAAACAACAGAGAAAGTAGCAGGCACCTGAGGCAGGTCAGGGAGTTCTGGGTCAGCGTGCCCCTGGCAACAAATGCAATTCATGGCTCACTGCATTCTGATTTCCAAACAAGATGCAGCTTTAAGCATAATATTATGTAAGGACCAGGGTGCAAAACTAGCAGGACAGGTAGCCCAGTCTGCAACCGCTTGGGAAATGTGGCATACACAGCAATCCTGACTGTGTCATCCTTTGGCTCCCTCCAGAGCTGCTTGCCCTCCTAGGATTTATCAGTTTCCTGCTGCCCTCAGCCCCCCCTCACAAAATTAGGCCCTATATTTAGTGAGGCACCCAATTATCTGGACCAGAAGTCACTGTGACACAGGTTTGGGAGGAGAGTGGAGGATATAGCTGCAAGGAAAAGTATTATCTCCCCTCCACATACCCCTCAGCACCCCTGCCAGAAAATGAAATTACAGGAGAGTTCACCTAAATAGATCCATTAGAGCAACAGACACTAGTCAAGGAATAACATTTTCTGTGCACTGAAGTGAGACACCTACAGAAGCACAGCAAACCTATCTGAAATTATCTGCTCTGAGAAAGGAAAGGGATAGACCTGTTTACAGCAAGCCTAGCCCACTCTGTACCCCCAAAGGGGAGGATGCATGAGTGAAAAGTATGACCTGTTAAAACTAGAGAAAACTTGTCAGATAGTGTGCCTACTTAGGGTGGATGGATAGGTGGGTATGGGGTATGTGTGTATCTATGTACACATCCAGAAAGCATGTACAAAACACCTGTGAGAAGGCAGCCTCTCTAACTGGTTATGTGACACTCACTTATGTGGCACTCCAAGGGTTAACCCTCCCACCTTCCCCATACGAAACACTCCTCTAAGGTTGAAGACACTTATGTCAATGGTCTGAGCACATATCACCTCTCAGGAACACTAGTAGAGACCTAGTCAAATACAGAGTTAAGGTTGTTCTCCTCTAAAAACAGGTCCCAAAACTGCCTTGACTTGACCCCCACAGAGGCTTTGAAGAATAAAATATAGGAAGAAACATATATTTATCCACCCACTGGTAACAAACCCTTTCATTTGATCAGTGACCACAAAAACTAGAATGCCTCAATCTGAATACAATAAGAGGTTCTGCTGCTTTACAGCTTTCTATATGGCCAGGCACAGCGGACATCCTGCACAGCTACAGACTTCAGATTAGCAGGGTTGGATTAATGCATAGGCAGACTAGGCACATCCCCACAGTCCTAAGTGAAGAAGGGGCCCTGTTGTGCTTATTTTACATAATATAATTACTGAGTGAAAAAAGTAATATAAATATACATTATTAAGTAGGGGCCCATGCGTTTGTTTGCCTTGGGCCCACTAATGGGTTAATCTGGCCCTCTGGATTAGACAGCCAGCATGCTGGAAACACTTGCACGCCAATCCTATTAAAGACACCATCTTGCCACAGGCTAAGGGACTCAGGAATATATTTGCAAAGGTGCCTTGAGGAGACTGGAGAGGTAGAGAGTCACCAAGGGGTATTTTCCAAAGTTCCTCAACAGGTTAGATGCCTGACTTTCATTCATTCACATTAATGGGAGCTGGGTTTCCTAAAATATCTGAGCACACTTGAAAAATCCCACTGGGGACCTCTCCGCGTCCTTAGGCACCTAGATACCTTCGTGAATTTGGCACCTTCACAAGATTAGACCCTACATTTCCATAAATTACCTAATTATCCAAATGCTATTAGTCATCGAGTGAGCTTATCTCCACATACAAACACTCCATACCCAGCTGCAGCTATTAGCACAGTAATATAAAAAGAGTAAAGGACACCATGTTGGCAAGTCATTTCATACTGGAGACCTGCATGTCAAAGTGTGGAGTAACTACTGTTATTCATTTGCACTTCAGTGGCAGCCAGATATGACCATGGTCCTGCAGTGCCAGGTGCTGTACAAACAAGGATATCCATACACTCCTTGCTTTAAAGGACTTCAAGGGAAAGGTGGAGGAAAGTGGGGTTGGGGAGAGTGATTTGGGACTTGTTATGTCTCAACACTGCTTACCAGACACACAAAATTCTCTCTTTTCTGTCTCGACAAGTTGTCCCCTCCAAACACCCAGGAAACTAGCTAGTTCCAAAGGAATTTAGCTACACATAGTATGAAATCATGCTAAAAGAAAAGAAAAGAAAAAAGAAAATGTGCTCCCCTGCAAGGTTAAAGTTAATACATGAAGAAGTTGAAGAAAAACTGCAAATACCATAGCACAGATAGTTCGTGGCACCAGAAGTACTTTTCTTTGAACAGGCTTAGGTCTCTGCCAGGGCAACATTTTCAAAAGTATATTTCTGATAGCAATGGGTGAAGCTCAAAAGAGGCACCAGATCAGCTGAGTTTGATTAAGGGTTCAACATTTCCCATTCAGACCTTCTGAACCTCGGGAGCTTGTGTTCTCTTACTCACCCCCAATGGCTTTTTGACCTCTGAACAGCTCCCTGCTATATTTTCATCTCTTTTTTTCCTGCTGACAAAACCTCAAATGTTCTAAAAGCATCCTTGATCAGAACGGGGGGATGCCAATGTGTTAGCAAATGTGCATTCAAGTTCCACATGCTCTCAGGGTTTGTGGAGTAATAAAAACCAATTCAATAACACTCACCAGCTTCAGTGAGAAGGAGTGGTAGATTCTTGCCACAACTAATAGGGGTTTTAATAATAGATGGGCCCCTCTCTCTCAGCCATGCTGCAGAGAGGAGCTGAAGTGGCTTTGGTTGCACTGCATCTTTTGGCTGCTGCTCAGTGAATGGAGGATTAATATTACATGGAAATGGGGCTTACCTTGTCCTCCCCACCTGTTACTCCAACAAGAGAGATTCCTGCAGGGCCAGGATTGATGTGACTCTGAGGGAAGAGGGTGAGGGAAAGCCAAGGTAAAATGAACATGGGCACTTCTCCCATTATCTCATAAAGGAATCGGTCAGCTCTGGCCAAGGCCTGACGCATAATGCTGACAATACAGGCAGCCCTCAGACTTATGACACAATTGGTTCCTGAAAACCACGTCTTGAGTCGAAATGTTGTAACTCGGAACCAATTTTCCCATAGGAAACAATGTTATAAATGGGGGATTGGTTCCTGAACCAAGGCCCGATACCCTATTTTCACCAAAAATAACC